>NC_134878.1:59693661-59971161 GCF_041734735.1 Babylonia areolata | reverse complement strand
ATCACATGTATTCGATTCATTTTCATCTAAGCGTGGAAATGTTTCGTCTTCTGTGTTGGCTGCTTCAGTGACATTTTCTAACGTAGTGCTTGGGTTATAAATATTTTTGAAGAATGAGACTTCTTCGTGTAAAATATCATTCTGATCAGTTATTACTTCCCCTGTATCGAGTTATAATTTTTCTTTTCCCCCTAGATTTTTCTAAACTACAAAAATATTTTGTGTTGCGCTCCCCCTCTTCAATTTACTCGACTCTTGATCTGATCTGAGCCCCTTTTGCCTTATCCAATTGTAAGATTTCTAAGTTTTGCTTTAATTGTAATAGACTTGTATTTGCTTCTATATCATCTGGATTCTTAGTTAGCAGTTCTTCTTTTTCTTTCATGTTATATTTTATATTTTGAGTTTCATTGCGTTTTTGACACAAAAGATGTTTTCCGAATTCACTGCAGAAAATTCTAATGCCAGCTTTACATAGTTTCCATCTGCTTATACATGTACTACAATAATATTCGTTGTTATATTTATCTAAAGACGTTTCAAGAAGGTTATTATTTTTTTTTTTTAACAAAATCTTAGTTTTTCAGGAAATTGTTATTAAATTTCCAGTAACCTGGACCTCGTGTAAAATTGTTACAATCAAATTCTGTATCTATTGCTTTGTGATCTGAACCAGGAACATACTGGAGTTCGCAAAATACACAGAAGTGCATCATGCCTTCCGATGCAAAACAATAATTCAGTCACCTGGCAATGAATGGGTTTGTTCTGATCCAACTGTGATCTTTTTTGGCAATGTGGAAAATTCTCCAGGTATCTAATAATTCTCAGTAAAGATTTAATCAATTCATTAAACTTGTTTACCTCAGTGTGACGATGAGGTTGGACTGAAATTATATCTAAATCATTGTTGAGCACGCAATTAAAATCTCCCAAGAGCAGAAGATTGCTATCACTATATCCATTTAATTGTGGTTGTATTTCATCAAAGAAATCTAGTTTATCCCTGGAGTTGATAGGTGCGTATGTGTTAACTACAATAGTCATACTTATCATTTGTTACTGACATGGCTAAGATTCTATTTTGAGCCAGTTTCAAATTTACTTTACCATTGAAATGTTTGGATATCAGTATAACTTCTCCCTTGCTCCTGTTTGTTCCTTCGTTATAGAATGTATACCTGTTACCAGCAAGTCTGTCAGCTCGCTCATTTCCCTTTACACCTGCATGTCCTGGGAAATACATCCATGTAAGCTATTGTATCTGGATGTAGCACATTGCCTCATATCACTGAGCTTCCCATCCCACTTCCATCTTTTTGTTGAGATACATAGTAAGTCGGAACATGTATATGGATACCAGCCACTGGACAGCAAGTGTCACTACTTCAACTTGTCTTGTCAGGCGTGAGGTTGTGATTTTGAATGCGGGATTCTCTTCTCTGACTGCTGTTCCATTTTGCTTTACAGTGTAACGCCGTGGACTAATCTTCGGTGATCGAACTACCTGTGTATATAATAATGTTCTCTTCTTTTCTTTTCTGTAAGTAGGAGCAGTAACTGGAGCAGTTTGGCATCAGTTCTGCCATTCTACATATTTGAAGTGTTCCGTGTTTTTCTGTTGCTTGTTTGTTTGTTTGTTTGTTTCAGATCTTGTAACTGGCACACATGCTGTGTGATGTCTTTAGCTTGCATGCACCATGTGTGATTTTCCACGTCCTAGACCACTGCCGTTTGGTTCCTTCACTGCATCATGCAGTGGGTTTTCAGTTTACTGTGCTCTGAAATAAACCATAAATTGTTCCAAGTTGTGTCTGGCCTGCATTAAAGAAAGGTCAAGAAGGTATTGCATGGTCTCAGTAGGACCAGGAGTGTCTTTTGTTGTGCCCAGTTCAAAACTCATCACTTCTGCTCAGGAATGCAAAATGCAGTAACAGCGACGGCCCTCCTGCAGGAAACGTGGCTCTTGTTAGCCTACACTTTCCCACAATCCCATGCTTCCTCGCTCATTGCGGGAAAACGTAGGATTGTGAGAAAGCATGGTCATTCCCCGACATCACTGTCTTGCAATGTGTGAGAAAGCGTGGGAAGTGCCTTTTAGTTTATCAAAAACATTTCCCTTGTCATCAAGGGTTGGTCTCTTGTCTTTTCATAAGATAGTTGTTAGAGAAAATGAGACTGAAAAGAACTAAAACGGATGGGGACGACAACAATGAAATGAAATGAAATGAAATTATGGTGCTTAGAGCCTCGCCGACCACTAAGGCCATCTCAAGGCTATCGCCGCGTCAATTACTACTACAAGGCTAAAAAAAACAACCAATTAAAACGAGTCACCACTTCAAACTTTCCACTCCAAAGTTAAAAAAAAAACTTCCATAGTTTAAAACCTTCAAATCTGGTTAAAAAGGTTCACTTCTTTTAAGAAGTCCATCAGCGCCCACGGAGGGACATCACGAAACAAAGTCTTCAAAGAAACCGCCGTGTAATGTCTGCGTCTAACGTCATGCAGATCCCAACAGTCAAGGAGCACGTGTTTCACGGTGAGAGGCTCGTCACAGGGAACGCATTGAGGGGCCTCCTCCCCCTTCAACAAGTAAGAATGAGTAAAAAAAGTGTGCCCCGTACGCAGTCTGCACAGCACAGATTCCTCCTTTCTGTTCTTCACCCCCGAAGGGAGGGTCTCCCCCAAGTCCGGACGGATCTGGAAGAGCTTGTTGTCCATCTGGGTGTTCCACTTCTCTTGCCAAAGATCCTTAACGTAAGTATTGACCTTCCGCTTCATGTCTGTATAGGGTACCAAGGATCTGGACAATTCTTTCTTTACAGCGTTCCTGGCCAGCAGGTCCGCCCTTTCGTTACCACGAATGCCAACATGTCCGGGAACCCAGGCCAACACAACCTCGTATCCTTTCTTCGTTGCGAGAGTAAAAGTTTCATAAAATTCCAGCAGTTTGGGATGAGTGATATTCCTGCAGGCGATCGCCTCCAGGGCTGATAAGGAGTCGGAAAAGATCATGAATCTCTTCTGTTTGGAAGAGAGAACCATTTTTAACCCCAGGACCAGTGCGGTCAGTTCCGCGGTGTATACCGAGCTGTCAGACAGGATGTGTTCCGTTGCAGGCCGGTCAGGAAAGGCGGGACAGAACGCAGATGCGGCGACTCCGTCCTCTGACTTGGAACCGTCAGTGAAGATGCCTTGAAAGGTGGGGAATTTGTGGCACAGTTCCGAAAAGTAGGTTCTGTAGGCCAGAGAACTGGTGGTGTCCTTACGGTACGAGGCCAGATCGAATCGGACCTCAGGTGTTGTAAAGGTCCACGGGGGGCTGTCAGGGAACTTAGAGAAATCTGAGATGCCACCGACATCCAGATTGGCATTTTCCAAGTGCGGCTGAATGCGGAGTCCGAGAGGAGGTATGCAGTTTGGGTTGTCTGTAAATTTCTTATCGAAAGGGTTGTTGAATACAGCATCGTAAGCAGGGTTTGTAGGTTCCGAAAACAATTTCAAATAATAGTTCAGGGTCAGCTTCAGTCTGCGGTTGGAAAGAGGCGGTTCCCCCGCCTCTGCGTACAGGCTGTGCACAGGGGTGGTGCGGAAAGCACCCAAGCTGAGACGGAGCCCTTGGTGGTGTACAGGGTCCAACAGTTTCAGGTAGGACGGTCTGGCCGAGCCGTATACAACACTTCCATAATCCAGTTTGGACCGGACCAGGGCTCTGTAGAGGTGCAAGAGAGTCCTCTTATCAGCACCCCAGTTCGTGTGTGCCACAACTCGGATGATGTTCAGGGCTTTTAGGCAAGATATTTTCAGCTGTTTAATGTGGCTGAGAAAATTCAGCTTCTGATCGAAGACCACCCCTAGAAATCTGGCTTCCTTGACCGCCGGGATGGTGGATGTTCCCAGACGGATTTCAGGGTCCTGATAGAATTGGCGAAAATTATGAAAGTGGATGCATTCAGTTTTGGAGGACGAAAATGTGAAGCCATTCTCCTCTGCCCAACACTGGATTTTGTTGACGCAGAGCTGAAGCCGTCGCTGGATGCTGGCGTACGTGCTGCCGGTTGCATATAAAGCAAAATCATCCACGAACAGCGAGCTGTCCGATCCTCTCTGAACGGATTGAACGATGTCATTAATTTTGATGCTGAACAGAGCCGGCGACAGGATGCTCCCCTGCGGGACACCCAGCTCCTGCTCGTGAATGTCGGACAGGGTGGTGCCGACTCTGACCTGGAATTGTCTGTCTTGTAAAAAATTGTGGATAAACTGAGGCAGGTGTCCTCGGAAGCCGAGCTTGTGCAAGTCGGAAAGAATACCAAATTTCCACGTGGTATCGTAAGCTTTCTCCAGGTCAAAAAATATGGCCACCACATGTTGTTTGTTGACGAAAGCATTTCTTATCGTGGTTTCCAGACGAACCAGATGGTCAACGGTAGAGCGATGCTTGCGGAAACCGCACTGTTCCTTCGCCAGAAGGCCGTCGGTCTCTAGTTTCCACATCAGTCTACCGTTGACCATCTTCTCCATCAGTTTGCAGACGCAGCTGGTCAGTGCAATTGGGCGGTAGTTGGAGGGGTTCGAGGGGTCTTTTCCCGGTTTCGGCAGTGGGATTATGAGGGCTTTCCGCCAGGAGGGTGGAAAGAAACCTGTGACCCAGATGTGGTTATAAACTTTAAGCAGGGTGTCCAGACAGGTTTGGGGAAGGTGCTTTAGGAATTTATAATGGACTTCGTCCATTCCTGGACAGGAATCCGTACAGGTCTGAAGGGCAGATTTAAGTTCGTTCATTGTGAAAGGAAGGTTGTAATTCTCTGTGTTGTCGGAAAAGAAGTTACATGGTGTTTTTTCTGACAGGTTTTTGGTTTTAAGAAAGCGAGCAGATTTGTTAGCAGATCTCGAGTTCTGTTCTATTGTGGAGGCAAGCAAATTGGCAACTGCTTTCTTCTCTGTGACCAGAGCGTCTGAAAGTTTAAGATGGTGGAAGGTCGGGCATGCGTTTTTGCCCTTAATTCTTTTTAAAACCCTCCACACTTTCTTCTTGGGTGTGTTGGAGGTTAAGGAAGAGCAGAAATCTCTCCAAGACTTCCTCTGGCTCTTTTTAAAAACATACCTGGCTTTCGCCCTCAGCTGTTGATGGGTTCGAACGCTATCGGACTCCAGTCTCCGAAAGACGCGTCGCTGCGCTCTCTTCCGAGACTTGCGGGCCTCCCGACATTCCGCGTTGAACCAGGGCGTTCTAGGGACCTGAGGCTTGGAGGTAGACGATGGGACTGCTGCTTTGGCGCAATCTAAAACGATCCGAGTCAGAGCGTCAGCAGGGTCCTTGCTTTTCAATACTGTTTCTTCCTGCAGCTCCGCTCTTATCTTGGTGGTAAAAAAACTCCAGTCTGCTTTGTCGTAGTACAGGCGGTCAGGCAGAGAGTCACCTTCTCCATCTGTGGGGCGGAGGACGACAGGAAAGTGGTCACTCCCGTGCAGATCGTCGTGCACTTTCCACTCGTAGTCCAGGACCAACGATGGATCGCAGACCGACAGATCTAAACACGAGAGCTTTCCAGAGGACAGATGCAGGTAAGTGGGAGACTTGTCGTTAAGACAGCACAAGTCCATGTCAGAGAGAAGGTTTTCTAAGAGAAGACCTCGGGCTGATGTCATCTCACTTCCCCAGAGCGGGGAGTGTCCGTTGAAGTCGCCCAACAGTAAAAACGGACGTGGGAGCTGGTCGACCAGGTTCATGAGGTCCTGCCTCAGAACACGGACGGAAGGGGGAAGGTAGAGAGAGCAGACAGTGATGGTTTTCTCGAGCGTGACTCTGACTGCCACCGCCTGTAAAGGGGTGCTTAAAAGAACTGTACTGTATAAAAGGGACTTTCGAATAAAAAGAGCGACACCTCCCGTCAGCCCCTCTTGCTTCGGTTGAGCGGGTTTAAAAACGGAGTTAAAACCAGAGAGAGATAAAACCTTGCCATCTCTTTGCAGAGTCTCCTGCAGTGCCAGCACTGAAGGTTTCAAAGCACGACAAAGCAGCTGGAGTTCCTGGAAGTTGGCATAGAATCCCCGGATATTCCAGTGGATCACTGCCATTAAAAAGGTTTTTTTAAAAAAAAAAATAAAGCAGCAGCCTATTCCATCGCTACCCCCTGCTCCTCCACTTGCGGTGGCTCAAGGTCCGCCAGGATGGAATATTTGTTCTTTGACATAAATTTTTCGGGTTCCGACCGGGTCGGAATATCCACCACCTCGGCCCCTCCCAATCCCGCCGTGGCCGCAGCCCTCCCCTCCTTGAGTTTTGGAGGTGCGGGGGGCTTCCGGCCACTTCCGCCAGCCCGAGGGCCAGGCAGACGAGAGGCGGGGCGAGGGGGGCCGGGGGGTGGGGTGGGGCGGGAGGCGGACAACGTGCCTCCGCCCGAGGCTTTTCTCTCCCGCCCAGCAGCCCCTGAGGACTGCCGCGCAGGATGGGAAGGGGTGGACACAGCGCCTCCACCCAAGGCCAACGGTTCCGACGAGGCGGTTAAGTCGTCCGTCTGCGTTCCTGTGGACGTCGTCTGGACTGCGACGTCCACCGTCCCGGATCTGACGACAGAGGCATACGACGTCCTAGGCGACGCGGCCTCCACCTGTTTCCTTGCCTCAAAGAAGGAAATTTTCTGTTCTGTCTTGACTTTCTGAATTTGTTTTTCTTTCTTCCAGGCGGGGCAGTCCTTCGATGAGGACGGGTGGCCACCTCCGCAGTTCGCACACAGGGCTGCACTGACGCAATCGCCCTGGTGCGCCGCCTTCGAACAGGTGCCACACGCCTCTTCCTCCTTACATCTGTCTCTCACGTGTCCGAATTTTTGACACTTAAAGCATCTCAGAGGGGACGGTACGTACAGGCTGACATTAACTAGCAGGTATCCGACCCGAATGTCCTTGGGGACATCCGGGCAGCAGAAGGTGAGGAAGAAAGTGTTGGTCGGGACTCTGTCCGACCCCTTCCTCACCGTCACCCTGTACACATCGGTCACTCCCTGAGAGGACAGTTCGCTCTTGATCTCGGCCTCAGACACACCTTTCAACTCCGGGCATCTGATGACTCCCTTAGAGCAGTTGAGACCTTTGTGAGGGGAAATCTTCACTGCCCTATCCACGAAAGTGGTCGCCTTCAGAAGGAGCTGTGTCTGTCTTTTGGATTCTGTCTGTACTAAAAACGCTCCGCTCCTCAGCCTCTTGATGGATCTGAGCGATCCTGCCAGGCACTGAAAGCCCTTCTGGACAGCGAAGGGGCTGAGAGCTGACAAGGGCTTGTCGTCATCAGCGCCCTCCATCACTAGCCATGATGGCCAAAAACCAGAGGTCTCGACGACCTCCGACTCAGAGTCTGAGTCGTCCGTTCCCTGTCGTCGTCTTTTTCCGAGTTTGGGGGGGTGTATTTGTTTAGGATTCATGTTGAAAGAAAAATGTGAATTCATCCCTCCCTTACCCACCCACCATGGGGTCCAACTTAGGGGCCAGGGTCAAGGGAACACCAGCTTGACCCCTTCCAGGTTTCGGGAGGGATATACAACCAGCAGCCCAGCTCCAACGTGCTCCCCCCCGATCATGCCCAGCTCCCGGGGACAGAGAGCCGAGCACTACGGGGGTTACCTTCGTCAGCCACTAAACTGCCAGTCTTGACCCAGCCCCACGAAGGGGTAGCCGATTGACACACACGGGCCAATGTGTGCCGCCTGTCTTAGGAGAGGTCCAAGCCAAAGGGATGTGTTGAGAGCAGCGTGCTCTCTCAATCCCCAGGATCTCATTCCCCTCCATCACAGGTCGCGCCGCACGGCAAACACGGCGGGCCTAAAGAAGGCCGCAGAGAAAAAAAGAATGTGGAAAAGAAGGCTTGATGGGGAGCTGAGGACAGAAAAGAGGCGGTAAAAAGAAGAACAAAGAATAGCGAAAGGGACAGTGGGTCACGTTTAGTTTGGGCCTCACTCACGACCTGTTCGGCATGGGAAGCCCTATCAGGGGCATCAGTACAAAACCACCACTTATTCAGCCCTAACAGCTACGATGGCTATGTAGGCTGTCAATTAAGACCTGGGACCAGAGCACCAAACCCCAAGAAGCACTGATGCCCCCGCCGACATAGCTCGCTCGATCACTGGCCACTAAGCCTCCCGACCACGACAAGGTAGTGACCCTCCCGGGAGTGGGTCAGGAGAACACCAGCCTGACCCCCTCCAGGTTTCGGGAGGCGCCTCTTAACTGGCATAGAACCCAGACAACTCTGGGGGTGTGGGTTAGGTACAACGCCACCTGCCTGTTCGTTCTGTCCTGTGGCTGGCAAACAAGGTGGTCAAAGAGGGAGTACTGCTGAGAACAGCATCCCATCTCACCAACACTGAGTTGAAATGCAGGCTGGTAGCTGTAACAGCCACCACTGTCAGACCCAAGGCCACTCTGTTTCCTAACATATTCAAGCGTAGGTTCCCAGAGGTTTTGAGGGTCAGAAGATGGTGACCCCATACCCTGAGGAGACAGATGCTCTTCCCACAACTAGTTGGCAATGTGGAGGAAAGAGTTGAAGAAAATGTATGCTGTGGAGATCTCCAACAGGTATCGATTGGCCAATTTGTTCCACTCAGTCAATGTCTTGAATAAAAGACGGGCTAAGTGAGGGAAGGGACAGCATTGGTCAACCTCCACACAGGTCGGGTGGTCAGGGGTGTATAAAGCCCACAGCCCACCCTTGGATGAGTCTCTAAGATACTTCCCTGGTGGGGAAGGCTCTAAGGGCTAAAAAGTATTCCATATGGAAGGGGGGATGGAAGCAGCACCCCTGACCAAGCAGGCAGACTTACTGAGCCATTACTGTGACATCTCTGGAACTTTAAGATGCCTAGTGGTCCTGGAGGTGGTGCCGTGCTGTCTAAGGATGACAGTGTGGCTTGAGTGGTAGACTCTGCATGAGAGACCCAATAGGAGATGGTCAGCTCCAGCTGCACCAGGTCAGAGTTGGGTTCAGCCTGATCTCAAGGTGAACGTGGACTCAAACTGTCACCCTGGGAATGTGGGAGGAAGAATTGGCGTCTGTTCTGCTCTCCCCTTGAGTGCTGCTGTTCCAATTTTTCCATCTCGGGCTGGGTTCCTTCCCACATGGGCACACCAAGGGAGGCCTCCTAATTTTGATGGTCTACCCAGCGGGAAAAAGAACTGGTCCCATCCCAAAAGCAAAAGGTACTTAAAGAGAGGTGCTAGTGACCGTGGAGGTCACCCTGAACAACAAATGGTCGATCCCACCAGCAAGGGCAGTGCACACCGCCATGTAGGAGGTGCCAGGTGGAGAGGACAGGGGCAGTCACCAGGTCCTCCTGCCAATACAGGTGCACTCCAATATGGGTAGAATCCACCCGTCGGTGCCAGCCATCCTGTGACCCCATCCCCAAGGGTCACTGGCACCTGGATCTCCAGGAAGGGATATACCAGGCCAATCCAGAAGGAGGTCTCATCTGACTTGGCTGTTGGACTCGCTGGTGGACCAACGGGCAGACAGCCAAGAACTGCCTAACACTCCACAAGGACAGACTGGCTGGACAGCTGGATTACCTGACACACAGAAGAGGGCTACATGCCCATTATCCCCTCACACAGAGATATACTGGGTGACTTGGCCCAGGGTGAGTAAAGGAGAGCTTACACCCCAAAGCCAGGGCTTTTCCTCCCACTGAGGGAGGTGGGAGAGGAAACTCAGCATGGGAGGGAGTAACAGATGTAGCAACACCCTCACTGAGAGCCTTCTCAGCGCATTGCTCGAGATAGAGGGTGAACACAAAATCCCCTTGTGAGGAAGTGTCCAGCCCCACCTCAGTACTACCCACAGGAGTTGCTACTCCCTGAGAATCCCTCCTGCTGGGACAACTTGGGGAGGGGAGTGTCACAGTCGCTAAGCCGAAACTTGTTTCCCTTTCCCAACCCGTCCTAAATGAAATGAAATTATGGTGCTTAGAGCCTCGCCGACCACTAAGGCCATCTCAAGGCTATCGCCGCGTCAATTACTACTACAAGGCTAAAAAAAACAACCAATTAAAACGAGTCACCACTTCAAACTTTCCACTCCAAAGTTTAAAAAAAAACTTCCATAGTTTAAAACCTTCAAATCTGGTTAAAAAGGTTCACTTCTTTTAAGAAGTCCATCAGCGCCCACGGAGGGACATCACGAAACAAAGTCTTCAAAGAAACCGCCGTGTAATGTCTGCGTCTAACGTCATGCAGATCCCAACAGTCAAGGAGCACGTGTTTCACGGTGAGAGGCTCGTCACAGGGAACGCATCGAGGGGCCTCCTCCCCCTTCAACAAGTAAGAATGAGTAAAAAAAGTGTGCCCCGTACGCAGTCTGCACAGCACAGATTCCTCCTTTCTGTTCTTCACCCCCGAAGGGAGGGTCTCCCCCAGGTCCGGACGGATCTGGAAGAGCTTGTTGTCTATCTGGGTGTTCCATTTCTCTTGCCAAAGATCTTTAACGTAAGAATTGACCTTCCGCTTCATATCTGTATAGGGTACCAAGGATCTGGACAATTCTTTCTTTACAGCGTTCCTGGCCAGCAGGTCCGCCCTTTCGTTACCACGAATGCCAACATGTCCGGGAACCCAGGCCAACACAACCTCGTATCCTTTCTTAACCCGTCCTAACTAATGACACTCCCACACAATGACACTAACAAAACACGATAATACGGAGCCACAGATAAAAGAAACAAATAGTTTTTATACTCAAACAGCCAATTGTAAGGAAAGCAAAGAAAATATACATACATATATACATATATAAACTAATTGATCCGCACACACGCACGCCCTCGCACACACACACACACACAAATCACGAAATAAAGTCAGCCATGGCGTTGACACCAACGATGGTAGAATAGCTGACGACGTCAATGAAGACTGAAGTGAAGACAACAATGATGAAGATGCAGCGAAGACGCCGATGATGATGAAGAGAAAGCAATGACAACAACCATAGACAACGACTACAGCGACGACGAAGTGAAGACAACGATGACGACGACGAAGTGAAGACAACGATGACGACGACGAAGTGAAGACAACGACGACGACGGCAACAGGGGCGCAGGCTAGGATGACAGCAGCAACAGATGATGAAACACGTCTGCAAAACACGCCCAGACAACGTGCACACAACACAACACACACGCTCTGTGTTGACAAGGAGGGTGCACAAGTAGGTGACGTCTTGTTCCTGGCCTCAGCAAAACACAACCACAAGCGATGACAGCACAGCAGCTACCTCATCGAGAGAGGCAGGTGACACTTCAGAACGAAAGACTAAAGAAAACCTGGACTTGACACGCTGATCAAACCAGCACATAGAATCAGCGCCAACACAAACTTGCCAATGTCATGGACGGTGGGTTGACCAGATGGCTAGGCACTCAGCTACACAAAATTTGTCATTAAGGACAGTAGGTCCACGAGAATGACTATTCGAGAAAGAAGATAAAAAAAAATGTGACCAAGCGCGCTATGCTTGCTCCAACACTATTCACGCACAAACTACAGCAGACGACGTTTTCCCTCCTAACCCCCCCCCCCCCCCCCCCCCGCACAGAATGTGTGACGTCACTCTGCTTACATCATTTTGTCCTGGCCAGACAGCCTGCTGACGGCTCGACCAGTGTCGCGTCGCGGTACGTCATTGGCTGAGAAGAAACTTGTGTTTCTGTTCCAAAGTATTTAATTAATAGCTCTTTTGTCAGATCAGTAAACTACAAGTATTATATACTGGCAGAATCGTCGCAATTCCATCTTTAAGTCTGTTCCACTTATGTTTGCCTACGTTGAACTGATTTAACGCAGTTTGTAATTTTCAGCGACGAGCTCGTTAAAACTGACCCTGTTCAGGTGACTTAAATTAAGATTATAAATTCATCTTAAATAACTAACACTTCATTTTATACTCATTATAAAGTAGGTGTTGAGCTCTTTCTTTTGCAACTTATCCGACGTAAATCGGTTCAGGAATCATTTAGAAATCTGTCACTGAACACCTTTAAACAAACACAATTGTCATCGGATTCTCCGTGATTAGTGACGATCTGCTCGCAAGCACACGTGACGGACTTTGCGGTCCGCTAAACTTGCATAAATTGGCACAGTGAATGATGAGTGGTCATTTCATACCTGGTCAGTCATCTGACCAGAGCCTGCTCTCTCTCTCTTGCTGTGTCGCGGGCAGTGTGTGTCGTGTGTGTCCCCACAACGGCTGACACCTCGCTACGTATCGCTGTAAGTACTAGTGTGTAGAATGTGTTGATTTGTAAATTGTATTGTTCGACACAGTACTTGTGTTCATATGAGTATGTTCAGTTATTGCTTTGTTCAGTTAATTCTTTGTTCAGTTATTGCTTTGACATGTTAGTCACAGCTCGGCTATGATTGATCTAGAAAATCGCCATGTCGTCATATGCTCGGAGCAGTGTTCCATTTGATTCTTCTTAACGTCACAGTCAGTGACGTCTCTGGACACTATAGTTTGTTCCAGAATGTTCTAGTGAGTGCGTAAAGTTCATTCACCACATCATGGTTAAGCCATGATGGTTCTTCACTTACTATCTGGTCTATCAGTTTGCCAGTATTATATCAAAGCCACTGATTCTATTATCTTGTTTGTTATTCAGGTATTATTTTACATGCTGATATCAATTGTACTGCTACAGTGTGCTCAGTACTCTAAGATGTGTGTAGTATTCTGCTGTTGTGATTACAAGATAGTGTTTGATTAATATCAGTTATTGGTTAAAACCACCTGATATGTATCAGTTTGTTAATTGTAAGTTAGTTATCATGCTCTCTCCTATACGGCTTACTCCCGTATAGTGCCACATGATAAACTGATTCATTTGTCACTTTGATACAGTATAAGCTTTACCTAATCTATACTGTCAGTGTACTTTCACCAAGTCAGCATCGCTTCAATCACTTTAACTGCGCTATTTAAATGTATTAGAAATGTCATTTGATGTCAGCGTTTGGTCTTCAGACATATGCATTATGTTGTTGCGTATCCCAAACCCGAGTGACAGTCTTTCCATGTGATATGTATACATGCGCTTTATTATTCACTTGTGCTGACATGTTGTGCTAATGACTTTTGTTTGTGTCATTCCAGGCACGGTCTTCTTCTCTTAGGTCTTCTCTTTTTATGTAAATAAAACAACAGAAAACCCATTTGTGACTGGCCTCTATATGTTCCTGGCCTGTACGTGGGATCTCGTCTATCCTTCAATTAATCATATTTAGTTAAGTCTTTTGTGCCGTACCCTTGAATAACCACTCGGTACACGGCCACAAAAAAACAAAACAAAAACAAAAACAAAAAAAAACAACACTACTCGACTCGCTAGTCGATAACCCTGACCCTTCAGCTAAACAAAAAAGAAAAATCAGACTGAAGACTAACAGCAACACATGAACACAACATGGAACAAAAAGACAACAACAACAAACCAACGTAGCCCATCCCATACGACAAACTCTGCATGGATGACGTCAATATCCATGCAGTTACCAATGATTTGACGTCAATCATTCTTTGTGCACGGAAAATCCACTTTTTGGCACCACATCACCACATGAAAGACAAAGGTCACAGACAAAAATCATTTGAAGCAAATCTGTTTCCTCTCTGCCACCTTCCTGACCATTTTTCTGTGTCAAGTACCCCCTCCTTAATCTGCGTCAAATGACACATAGTGCGGTCCTACCTGGGAGAAACCATGGGCTCCAAGCCTGGAATAGGGTCCTGATGAAGCACTTACCCAGCCTCATGGTTCTGACCATTGGAGGGTGGTGTGTCAGACATAGTAAACCAGACAAGTTTACCCTAGAGTGCTAGCCCCAAGAGAAAGGAAAGAGAGATTGACACTGTGTGAGAAACAAAGAAAGTAGCAAAACTCAGAGGAGCAGAATCAAATCAAACATAAGAGATACCAAAAGGGGGTAGAAGTATAAGTCGCAAGTAAGAAACAGGCCAAATAAACACTCTTAAATAGGCATCAGATGAGGCAGAACCTGAAAAGATGGTGTCAAGAGCCTGGCCAAAAGGAATGAGTCACTGGTAGTAGCCGTGAATAGCATCTGACTGGCTAGAGCCAGGTGGACTTGGCTAGGCATCTTATTACTAAGCCAGCCACACAATTTGGCAAAGAGAGCAAACAGATAGGCCTAGTTTCCATCAGTTTGACATGGTACAGTATATGATACAAAAACCAGTATCACGTGAATGTCATTTTGCATTTACTCATGATAAAAAAATATACAAATATACATGATCAGGCAAACAGAGTCACAATATAAAAAAAGATCCCAACACTTGAACACAAAAACAGATGCACACGCACAAAAACATATTAATAACTACACACACATTCAATGCTATAAAGAGTTTCAGACACACACAATGTTACAAAGAAACATGCCTTTCAACACACACACACATACACACACTCACACAAATATGCATGAATATACATCCGCTGGGACAAATGCATTAACAAAAGCATACATATATGTCTTGATGCACGTCCCATAAACTATACCATGCTCCTTCAAATATAAAACAAAAATCCAGAGTAAACCATAAAGATCATTCTGAGGGAAACAAAAAGGGGAAGCTGGAGTGGAGATGGAGAGACTAGGCCTTAATTTGGGAAGAAACACTGAAATGCAACAAACAAACACTATATCACTGTACCACACCATAACAAATAACTGTACCACACCATAACAAACACACACATTGATATCTGAACTCATGTACATATGTACCTGTTCACTAATGAAATCATAAAGTTGAAAAGCAGTGAAATATGTGTACTGGGATACTCCTGTCCCAGCAAGCATATAAGCATACTGACAAAAAGACATGGTGTAATCAACAAAGCTCAATGGTAAGAATGTACAGGTTGCAAACAATCTATTCTTTTCAACTTAAAAAAGTATGTGAAGACTCAAAGCAACAGTATAGACTCTCAGAGTCTTGTCAGACAGTTAGAATCTTAATTAAGATGTGAAAGGTGATATAAAAGGAAACTGATTTGGTTGAAGAATAGATGATGAATGAGAAATATGGATACTTATATAGCACCTATTCTCATCACAGACCAAGCTCTAAACGCTTTACAAACTCAGGGTCATTTGCACAAGAGGCTGCCTACCTGGGCAGAGCCAAATGATGGCTGCTACAGGGCACTCATCATTCATTTCCTGTGTCATTCAATCAGACTTCAAACATGCACACATACACACTCAGACAAACATGCAGACAGACAAGTAACATTTTACGTGTATGACCATTTTGTTATTTGCTCCACCATGTAGGCAGCCACATTCCTTTTTCAGGGGTGTGCATTTTGGGTATGTTCTTGGTTCCATAACGCACCGAACACTGACATGGATTACAGGATCTTTAACATGCGTATTTGATCTTCTGCGTGCAAAAACACACGAAGGGGGTTCAGGCACCAGCAAGTCTGCACATATGTTGACCTGGGAAATCAAAACAGTCTCCTCCCTTTACCAACCAGGCACCACTACTGAGATTTGAACCCAGGACCCTCACATTGAAAGTCCAACGCTTTAACCACTCGGCTACTGTGCCCGTACAATAATCTTGGAATATAATAAATGAGGGACAAAACACATTGAGTGATTCCCCTCCTTGCTAAGTCTGTTTCTAATGTGAAGGACCTTGACAGCTGTGCTCCCAGTTATGTTCTTCAGCCTCTTTCACTTCTGAATCAACTGGTGATTAGCTGTTGGTGAACTGTGCTGCTCCCCTTTTGATAAGCTCCCCCCCCCCCCCCCCCCATATGAAACTATGACAGAGAATGAATGACCACCTTAATCAGTTGAAAAATTGCAGGCTATTAAAAAACAAATCCAGGAATGTCAGGAAAAGAAGAAAAATGCTGCTGAAGAAAGATCATGTTTACAGTCTGCACCCACCTTTAGTTACGTTTTAGTATTGTTATTTGTGTACAAGAAAGTTAATGGCTGTATCATACTGCACATTTAAGTCATAGTACAATATGTTAATTTAAGTTGATCACATACACACACACACATGTATATGTGCACACACATGGATACAAACACATGCACTTAGTGAGGTTCACTGTCATTGGGTAATTATGTGCTGTTTAAGAACCACCAGTAGTTACATTCAAATAGTGTACCTGCATACTTACATACATGTATACATGCGTACAAAAAAACCCACCCATTTTGTAGACAGCTGTAACATATTTTCACTATATCCTATCATCATACATCCCATATGTAATAAGTCATGAAATTCATTAATAGCAGTAAATAATAGTATACAACTTTCCTTGAACTGATAATTGTACATAACACCAGTGTACAATGTTTTTAGTACAGAGATGTCCCACAAGTTCTTTGAAAAAGAGTACACTGTTTTAGTACAGAGCTGTCCCACGAGTTCTTTGAAAAAGAGTACACTGTTTTAGTACAGAGCTGTCCCACGAGTTCTTTGAATAGGAACACAACTTTTTGGTACACAACTGTCTTATGAGTTCTTTGAAAAAGAGCACAGTGTTTTAGTACAGAACTGTCATGAATTCTTTGAACAAGAGAACAAAATTTTGGTTCAGAGTTGTCTTATGAGTTCTTTGAATAAGAGCATAAAGTCTTGTGCAGATCTGTATTCTGAATTCTTTGAGAGCAGCTTAGTGCAGAGTTGTATTGTGAGTTCTTTGAATAAAAGCAAAAACTTGTGACAAAGTTGTAGCACAGAGATTTGTTCTAACTACAAAGATCCATTCTTTCAATAAGGACAGATTATGAAAGTGATGAAGAAAATTAAAAAAATACATATATAAGTCAGTTTATCAGAACTTCAAGTTACAAACCCTTCAAAGCATACTTTGAAGTACTCATTCTTGGAAACTCTGACAAATCTTTTTAGAAAATAATATTTCTCATTTCAAGGACAAATTGAATTATTTGCTACGTCATTTACTTCACAACCATACCTTCCTCCTATGCATGCTTGATCAGTGTTTTGAACAAAATGGTGGTATGAAAATATCCATTTGCTAATCTGCCTTCACACGTCAACCATAATAGTTATTAAAATTTTTGCGATCAAACCAGCTGTTTGTTCAAGTATCTCACAGATAGGCACTGTTTCCAAAAATGAGGGTGACTATTGTATGATTAAAAGAATCCTAAAAAAGTAATGAAAGTGCTTACCACAATCGCAAAGAAAGTAAATAAAGAAAATTTCTGTTGCTTTGTTGTAAACCTCAAAAGTCATCTCATGCACATCATTATGCAGCTGCTTACTGCTTTGTTTACATCTGCATTACGGAGTTGTGCTGACCACAGACATGATCCCCTATGGAATCTCCTATAGCTTTCAGAAGAAAACACATGAGGGACCCAGTCGCTATCCCTATGTGTGCATGCAAATGCACACACACACACCACACACACACACACACACAGAGGCATGATCTGTCCCTGTCTGGCCACTTTGGCCATTCAGCACATTGGTCACTTTATGCAACAAAACACATGTGTCCTTCAGAGTTTTGGTCAAATTTTCTGTACAACAATGCAGGTGTATGTTTCTCTTGGCCTGGATGATGCCAGGAAATATTATGAAAGGTAGCACAGCATACTGTTTTGGCATGCAGTGCTTTTGTGAATGGATCCCCATAGCAGCAATATAATCATCCTCAACATCATTACCAATAAAGACAAGAGAGGCAAGGCCTTCAAGACTCACTTGTGATACACTTAAAAAAAAAAAATCTAATCGTTAAAATGTGTTCTGTATTTGTTATTATAAAGCTTCGGGTTAAAAGAAAAAAGAAAAAAAAAAAAGTCCTAATGGTAGATTTGAACCCCGCGTGTTCGGGTGAGAAGAAACTGTCTTACCCATTACACTATCGTGGCTTTTTAATTGACGCTAAAAAATATAACGTTTAAACATGCTTTTTTAAAGGGCGATAAATCGATTGCGGTATTCGCAGTGAGAACACTGTTTAAATCATATCATTCTGGTGTATCTTGGGCATTCAAAAAATCTTTAAGGGCAATTAAAAATTCTTTTTAAGTCCGCGGTAAAGGAGACGTGGCTATCGCCGCAATCACACTGCAACATTTAGCCATTTTCTCTGGATCTAGAAAGATGTACAAGTTTAGTTACACCCGGTTGACACGGTCCATTCAATTTTATGTTCATTCTAGTTTTAATAGTTTTAAAGTTGATATGAAAATTGAGTATTCTGTTAAACTAATAACAATGTAGAGCCAAGTACAAGTACTTCTAAACGTCGTATGAAGTGAAAAGGACTATATTTTGAGAAAAGTCAAGACTTGAAATTTTTACTTTTCATCAATTCAAGGGTATAACTCTCATGGTTTATTATTTTTAACTGTGAATTCCGACTGAATCTGTGGATATTTTTATGGCAGTTTGGGGCATAATCCCGAAAGTGATGAGGCGTTCACAAATCTTTCTCTTAATAAATATTTAACGGTCTCCTTCTCCAACTTTCCATCACATGTTATCGTGTATTGTCCATTGAATATAGGATTGAATGGGCAGGTCAACAACTTGAAACAAAATGGCGTCGTTCGCGTTCATGAAGAATATGGGCATGCGCTTTGCATGTGTATAAATATGTGTACGCAACTGATTTTTGCCCATGACTTTCAGGGCTCAGCCAATTGATCTATAAAGTCCACTCGTCATATTGATTTTAGTATTTTCCGAAAAAGACCACTTGGGCGAATGAACATAGTGAAAGCCCTGTACACTGAGAGTAAAACACACAAGCTTTTTATGTACCGAGTATAATTTCAAAATGTAATGTTTAAGACAAGAAAGATCAGTTTAAAGCAAATTAAGCCCCCTAGCATTAATTACAGATTAATTTCCCCTTTTTTACTATCTGCACCAAAGACATGAAAAATAAATATAACTTCCATGCTTAGCAAAAGAAGTTCCTGTTTGAATAAAAAATGATAAAAATGACTGCTCTTGTTGTTGTGTCAGAATATCAGATCAAAGTGCCTAACTACTAGTTTAGAGACTAAAAAAAATTAAATATAACAGTAAATTCAGTTTGCATATAATTTGCCTTCTTTTTTATTTTTTTGTGCCCATCCCAGAGGTGCAATATTGTTTTAACAAGATGACTGGAAAGAACCGAATTTTTCCTATTTTTATGTCAAATTTGGTGTCAACTGACAAAGTGTTTGCAGAGAAAATGTCAATGTTAAAGTTTACCACGGACACACACACAGAGACAACCGAACACCGGGTTAAAACATAGACTCACTTTGTTTACACAAGTGAGTCAAAATGAGACTTTGACTCTGTGGCCTTTTACATACTGCTCTCAAGTTGACTTAAGTATAATGATCCCTTCCACATCCATGCTTGTGCTGCATTTGCAAAGGTCTTCAGTCAGCTGATTCTTGAAAACTCTCGCTGGAGGAGGGAGATGCAGGTGTTTTTTGTTTTTGTTTTTATCTGGGGGAAGCACTCATTCATTCTGGCATTGTGGTAAGTGATTATTGTTGTCAACTGATGGCATCATCCTGCATATGATGAATCAGAATAAAGAATAAACAATGCTGAACACAAATGAAGTGACTCCACAACAGTGCAGTCTTCAGGTGACAATTTGCAATTAGCAGTGGGCTGCAGGCTCTGGGACTACCATAGACTGAGCCAGGGGGATGTGTCTCCAGTGTCTGGGGGATTACAGACAAGAAGTGTGCCTGTGTATGAAGCACTGGGGACAAGAAGTGTGCCTGTGTATGGAGCACTGGGGACAAGAAGTGTGCCTGTGTATGGGGGACTGGGGATAAGAAGTATGCCAATGTATGGGGGATTGTGGACACAAAGTGTGCCTGTGTATGAGGGATTGTGGAAAAGAAGTATGCCAGTGTATGAGGGACTGGGGACACAAAGTGTGCCTGTTTAAGGGGGTTTGGGGACAAGAAGTGTGCCTGTGTATAGGGGACTGGGGATAAGAAGTCTGCCTGTGTGTGGGGATTGGGGACAAGACATGTGCCGGTGTATGGGGGATTTGGGGCAAGAAATGTTGATAAAGGATTGGGGACAAGAAGTGTGTCTGTGTATGGAGGATTGGGGACAAGAAGTGTGTATGGGGGATTGGGGAAAAGATGCTTAGGGTGTAAGGGTGGTTGTGGACAAGAAGTTTGAGGGTATATGGAGGATTTGGGACAAGAGGTGTACCTGTGTGCGGGGCATTGGGGACAAGAAGTGTGCCTATGTATGGGGTATTGGGGAAAAGGAGTGTGCCTGTGTATGGAGATTTGGGGATAAACAACGTACCTGTGTATGGGGAACTGGGGGCAAGAATTGTGTAGGGGAGTGGGGAAAAGAAGTCAGGCAGTGTATAGGGGACTGGGGACAAGAAGTGTGCCTGTGAATGGGGCACTGGGAACAAAAAGTGTGCCTGTGTATGGGGGATTTCGGACATGGAGTGTGCCCGAGTATGGGGCATTTGAGACAGGAAGCGTGACTGTGTAAGGGGGATTTAGGACTAGAAGTGTGTGTGTGTGTGTGTGTGTGTGTGTGTGTGTGATGTGGGGGGAGGGGGCGGGGGTGGTATTTGGGACATAAAGTGGTGGGGTGTTACAGGGGACTGGGGATGAGAAGTGTGTGAGGGGTACTGGGGCCAGGAACTGTGCCTGTGTATGGGGGATTGGGGACAAGAAGTGTGCCTATGGGAGGGTTGTGGATTGGTAAAAAGAATCACAAACTTAATGAATCGACTTCTGCAATTCTCTATTCACTGGTTGTCGTCATAATCTTCTTCAGCGAATTCAAAAACTTTGAAACAATGCTGCCCCTCTGACTCTCAGAGTGCCATGTACTGATCACATTTCTCCTCACCTCCATACTCTGCACTGGTTGCCGGTAGAGGTGAGAATTAAATACAAAGCTGCATGTCTTTGCTTTCTGCTTTCCACTCCACTGGTCTACCTATCTTTCTGACCTAATCAGTGCTTACACTCCCTCAAGAACTCTGATTTTCCTCGGATTGTTACCTTCTGTAAATTCTTCATGTAAGTACAAGAACCTATGGTGAACACTCTTTCCTGTTTGCTGTTCCTCATACCTGGAACAACCTTCACATCACATCCATTCATCTGACTTCATCTCTGCTTTCACTCTTCACTAAAAACTCATCTTTTCAAAACCTATCTGTACGCACTCTTGGTTTCCTATTTCTCCAACACCACCAAATGCCTGCCAACTCACCATGTATCAAAAATGAGAGAGTTGGGGGAAGGGGAGGGAGAGAGGGCAGAGAGAAAAACAGTTAATACAATTTGTAACTTTTCCTTTTATGTAAAGCACCCTGAGCTCTTAGAGAGAAAGGCTGCTATACACATGAACATTATCAATAACATTAAGAAGTGTGCCTGTGTACAAGTGATTGGGGACCAGAAGTGTGCCTGTGTATGGGGGATTGTGGATAAGAAGTGTGTCTGTGTAAGGGGATTGGGGAAAAGAAGTGTGCCCGAGTACGTAGGATTGTCGGAAAGATGTCTACCTGTGTATGGGGTATTGGGGACAAGAAGAGTGACTGTGTATGGTGGATTGCAGATAAGAGTGTATGTGGGACTAGTGACAAGAAGTGAGGGGGTGTATGGAGCACAGGGGTCAAGATGTGTGGGGATGTATAGAGTACTGGGAAAAATTTGTGTGTATGGGGATTCGGGAGCAAGAAGTGTGCCTGTGCATGGGGGATTTTGGATAAGAGTTGTGCCTATGTATGGGGCATTGGGCACATGAAGTATGCCTCTGTATGGGGGATTGGAGAAAAGCAGCATGGGGATTGGGAACTAGAAGTGTGTCTGTATATAGGGATTGGGGCCAAGGAAAGTGCCTGTGTAGGGGGGATTTGATGACAATAAATATGCCCATGTATGAGGGATCGGGGACAAGAAGTGTGTATGGGGGAATGTGGACAAGAAGTGTGCCCAAGTATGAGGGATTGAGGACAAGATGTGTGCCTGTGTGTGGGGATTGGGGACAAGATGTGTGCCTGTGTATGGTGCATTTGGGACTAGACTTATATGTGGGGTATTGGGGACAAGAAGTGTTGGGGTCTATTGGGGACTGAGGACAGAAATGTGCCTGTGTATTGGGGACTGGTGACAAATAGTATGTCTGTGTATGGAGGATTGGGGATAAGAAGTATGCCTGTGCATGGGGAATTGGGAACAAGATGTGTGCCTGTGTATCGCGGACTGGGGATGAGAAATGTGCCCTTGTGTATAATAATAATAATAATGGTATTTATATTGCGCTGAATCTTGTGCAGAGACAAATCAAAGCGCTTTCACACCAGTCATTCACACGCATGCATAACTCTAAAACTGTAGAAACTAAAGACAAGGAAGGGCAGGCAAGGGAGGCTATTTTGGGAAGAGGTGGGTTTTAAGGCCAGACTTGAAAGAGCTGAGTGTGGAGACTTGATGAAGCGAAAGAGGAAGTTCATTCCAATCGCAAGGTCCAGAGACACAGAAAGAACGGCGGCCAACAGTCGAGTGTTTGAATCTGGGTATGTGTAAACAGAGCGGATCCGAAGCCGATCGTAGTGAGCGAGATGGAGTGTAGAGGTGAGGGCAGCCGCAGAGATAGGAAGGGGCAGTTTTGTGAATGCATCTATAACATAGAGTGCTGATCTTGTACTTTATTCGGTGTGAGACAGGGAGCCAGTGGAGATGTTGCAAAAGAGGAGTGATGTGCTCAGATCTTTTCTTTCTGAGGACGAGTCGGGCAGCAGAGTTTTGTATATGCTGAAGGGACTGAATCGATGAAGCAGCCAAACCAGACAGTAGAGAGTTAAGTAGTCAAGGTGAGAGAGAATGAGAGAAACGACAAGTCTAGATGTTGCGTCAGTGGACAGATATTTCTGGACAGCACTGATGCGCCGCAGTTGACAGTAGCAGGATTGACATGTCTGACTGATAAATTTTTGCATGGACAGTGTATTGTCAAGGACAACACCGAGGTTCCTGACTGACGTGGAAAGAGGGATGGATGTACTGCCTAGTTTGATTGTGTCAATTGTGATGGAAGACCGTTTTTGTTTAGTTCCTATGATCATTGCTTCAGTTTTGTCCGCGTTCAATTGTAACTTATTTCGAGTCATCCAGTTTTGAATGTCCAGGAAGCAGTTGGGAGATTGGGTACAAGAAGCGTGCCTGAGTATGGGAGATTTGGAACAAGAAGTGTCTGTGGACTGTAATATTAAATCTTGTGTTCTTGTCAATGGTCAGGTTTCTAGCTGGTTCAGTGTGGAACGAGGGTGTATACAGGGAGTTCTCCACCATCACCTGATCTATATATCTTATGTTGAGAAACTGGCAATAATAACATGTGAAAATAAAGATGAAGAAAGTATAACAATCAATGATATAGAACATAAACCTTCTCAATAAATAGATGACACTGAATTTCTATCAGCAGGTGACAGAACATTTGGCTTATGTATGAATTCTGGGAAAACTTGTACAATCTGGCTAGTTCTGCTTGGTTTTAATAATAAATTGAAATATATATATATATATATACAACCGAGGAATATATAGCCCAGAAAACTTCGTTCATTATGATTTTAGCACAAGATGGTTTCCATATTAACCCCTGTTCATAGATACAAACTAAAGTGGTGAATAAATGTTAACAACATGTTGTACAATAAAATATTGATTTACATCTATTCTATATTTTACATCTCAGTGCAAGACAATATATAGTCTAACAATAACATAGATGGCAATCCCCAGTTCATCAAACTTTTTTCAAATTCCAGCATTTATCTATACACTTGAAGGCCACAGACTATTTTACAGTGGTAGAGAGGACAAACACGAACATGGAGTAGGGTTCCTGATCCACAAAGACATTGTTAACACTGTCATGGGCTGCCGACCAATATCCAGCAGGCTCACTACCATCCGCCTGAGGGCATCCCCATTCAACATCACCATCATACAAGCATATGCTCCAACATCTGATCACAGCGATGATGAAGTTGAGGAGTTCTACGAACAACTACAAGAAACCCTTGATCAGACACCAAAGAAAGACATCATAGTAGTACAAGGTGACTGGAACGCCAAGATCGGAGAAGACTCCTACAACACCTGGAAGGGCACATGTGGACGATATGGTAACAACGCTACAAATGAAAGAGGTTTGAGACTCCTGGAATTTGCCTGCTTCAACAACCTGAAGATAACAAACACATTTGGACCACACAAAGCATCCAGAAGATGGACATGGCACAGCCCTGGAGGAGACCACCACAACCAAATAGACTACATCATGGTAAAGAAGCGTTTCCAGTCTAGCGTGAACATTGCCAAGACAAGAAGTTTCCCAGGAGCTGACATTGCAAGTGACCACGACTTGGTAATGATGACCTTCAAACTCCAACTGAAGAAAACAAGGAAACAAAGCTTCTCAAGACTGAAGTTCGACCTGGAAAAATTGAAAGATCCTGAAGTACAAGAGGCATTCCAAGCCATGATTGGTGGGAAATTCGCGCCACTCATCACTCTCGATGCAGATGACGCCGACCTGGATACACTCGTAAGCGACTTCAACGCAGCTGTAACTGAAACAGCCCAAACAACTCTTGGAAAACAACGCATCAAAAAGAAGCCCTGGGTCACGGACGACATCCTACAGCTGTGTGACAAACGTAGAGACCTGAAAAAGAAAAAGAATGAAGAAGAAGGGGCAAAACAGTACAAAGCAGTTAACACCGAAATCAAGAGAAGCATGAAGAAGGCAAGGGAGAATTGGATTGAAGGAAAATGCCAGGACATAGAGGAAAACCTGACAAGAAACAACAGCAAGAAAGCCTACCAAGTTGTGAAAGAACTTACCAACACAAGGCAAGGTAGAACTATGTCCAACATCCAGACCAAGGATGGAAAATGTCTAACAGAAGAACAAGACATCCTAAAGCGATGGACAGAATACTGCTCAGAGCTATACAACATACAGACCACAGGTGATCCAGCAATACTGAATGTTCCACCAGCCACTGATAACAGTAATCACCCCATACTCCGTGAAGAAATAGAGGCAGCAATAGCATCGCTGAAAAAAGGGAAATCGGCAGGAGTGGACAACATCCCATCAGAACTGGTCCAAGCAGGGGGTGAAGTTATGATAGATGTGCTACTGAAAATCTGCAACAAGATCTGGCAAACAGGGGAATGGCCCACACCGCGGACACAATCACTGATCATCGCCCTCCCCAAAAAGGGCAATCTCCAGCAGTGTCAAAACTACCGCACCATCAGCCTGATTAGTCATCCCAGCAAAGTCATGCTGAAGATCCTGCTTAACAGACTGAAACCACAAGCAGAAAACATCATTGCTGAAGAACAGGCAGGTTTCAGACCAGGAAGGAGCACAACTGAACAAATCTTCAACTTGAGGTTGCTATGTGAGAGGTACCATCAACACCAACAAGACCTCTACCACGTCTTCATTGATTTTAAGAAGGCATTTGACAGGGTCTGGCATGCAGCTTTGTGGGCTACCATGAATCTGTACAACATCAACGCCAACCTGATCAGACTGATACAGCACCTCTATGACAAAGCCACCAGCGCCGTCTACCTCAACAATAGCATCGGGGACTGGTTCAGAACCACAGTCGGAGTGAGACAAGGCTGTCTACTCTCCCCAACACTCTTCAACATCTTCTTAGAAAGAATAATGACTGACGCACTGGAAGAGCATGTAGGAACAGTCAGCATAGGCGGCAGAACAATCACAAACCTACGTTTTGCCGACGACATTGATGGACTGGCTGGAAAAGAAGAAGAACTGGCAAGCCTGGTCAAACATCTAGACGAAGCCTCCACAGCGTATGGAATGCAAATCAGTGCGGAGAAAACCAAACTGATGACTAACAACACCAACGGCATCAGCATTGACATCAAAGTCAACGACGAAAAGCTTAAAACAGTCCACAGCTTCAAATATCTGGGAGCAATCGTGTCAGATGAAGGATCTAAACCAGAAGTACTTTCGAGAATTGCCCAAACAACAATGGCACTCAACAAGCTGAACACCATCTGGAACAACAAAAACATCGCTCTCAGCTCAAAAATCAGACTGATGCGTTCCCTGGTTATATCAATATTGCTCTACGCCTGCGAGACTTGGACCCTGACTGCAGACATCGAGAGAAGAATCCAAGCTGTCGAGATGAGATGCTTTCGTAGACTACTTGGCATCTCCTACAGAGACCACATCACTAACACGGAAGTGAAGAACAGAATCAAGCAAAGTATTGGACCCTACGAAGACCTTCTGTCCATAGTGAAAAAAACGCAAACTTAGGTGGTATGGACACATCTCCCGATCATTTGGTCTTGCCAAAACGTTCCTGCAAGGCACCGTACAAGGAGGCAGAAGGAGAGGACGGCAGAAGAAGAGATGGGAAGACAACATCCGGGGGTGGACAGGCTTGACGCTCGGTGACGCCCTGAGGAAATCAGAAAACCGTGAAGAGTGGAGAGGGGTGGTGGCCAGGTCAGCAGCGGTGCCCCAACGGTCTGAACCCAGACTACGGGAGAGATGAGAGATGAGATGAGTGTTTATGTATGTATAATTATGTCTGTGAAAAAGTGGATATTATTGGTGTGTTTGTAGTCTTTTTGTTTTGTTTTGTTGTTTGTAAAATTCATTTAGTTAAACCTATAGTCTTTTTGTTTTGTTTTGTTGTTTGTTTGTAAAATTCATTTAGTTTAACCTATCATTTTCTTTTAATGATAATTTTCATATACCCTTTTCTGTTTTGCTTTTTTTCTTCTTCTTTTTTTCTCTTATGCAAGTAGATATTGGGATGTGAATATGTTTTGTAATGGAAGAACGAAAAAAATTAATCAAAATGTTTTTTTTTTTAAATAATAAAATTTTTAAAAAGAGAGAGAGAGAAAAAAAAGAGACTTGCCTTTGCTTCAGGGATTATGGGGCAGTGGGGACAAGAATTATCCCTGTGTAAGGGGGATGGTAGACAGGAAGTGTGCCTGTATATGGGGTATAGGGCCAATAAGTCTGCCTGTGGGGATTGGAGGCAAGAAGTGTGCCTGTGTATTGGGACTGGAGACAAGAAATGTGTGCGTGTATGGAGGATTGGGGACAGGAGGTGTGCCTGTGTCTGAGGGAATGGAGGCAAGAAGTGTGCCTGGATATAGAGGATTCTGGACAATAAGTTTGCCTGTGTATGGGGGCTTGGGTTCAAGAAGTGTGCCTGTGTATGAGGCATCAGGGACAAGAAGTGTGCCTGTGGGGTTGGGGGGCATTTGGGAGAAGAAGTGTGCCTGTGTATAGGGGATTGGAGGAGAGAAATGTGCCTGTGTATGGGGCATTTGGGACAAGAAGTGTTCCTGTGTATATGGGATTGGAGGAGAAAAGTGTGCCTGTGTAAGGGGTATTGGGGACAATAAGTGTGTCTGTGTACAGGGGATTGGAAGAGAGAAGTGTGCCTGTGTATGGTGATTGGGTACAAGAAATATGGCTGTGTATGGAGGATTGTAAACAAGAAATGTGCTCGTGTTTGGGGGGACTGGGGACAAGAAATGTGTACATGTATGGGGGATTGGGGCAAAATATGTATGGGGGTAGGGGACAAGAAGTGTGTTGTGTTTGGGAGATTGAGGACAAGATGTGTGCCTGTGTATGGGGGATTTGGAACTGGAGGTGTGTGGGGGGCATTCGGGACAAGAAGTGTGGGGGGTTATGAGGGGCTGGGGACAATTAGCGTACCTGTGTACGGGGGATTTGGGACCAAAAGTGTGTTCAGGGGATTGGGGGCAAGAAGTGTGTATTGGGCGTTAGGGGCAAAAAGTGTGCCTAAGTATGGGTGATTGGGGACAAAAAGTGTGGGGGTGTTTTAGGTGTATTGTCATAGCTCTTATCTCATCTGGACAAAAATTTTAAATTATCGTCAGTGAGCTTGTAGATGTGGTCATACCTGCAATACTATCCATCTTAGAGTAGTCAAGGATTGGCTTTCTGGATTCAATGATGATAGAATATCTGTTCTCAATCTTTTAGACTTGTCTGCAGCCTTAGACAACATTGATAACTTTGTCCGCTTTAAAAGACTTAAAACTTCCTTTTATGTTCATGACAATACACAAACATGGATTATGCCTGACCTGACAGATCGTACACAGAATGTGTAAATGGTACAATACTCTAGTGTATCAGCCTTGAGATTTGGTGTCCCACAGGGGTCCATCTGATGTCCAATTCTTTTCGTGCTGTTTGCAGCTCCTTAGTCATCATGCAGTGTCATATGAGAGCTTTGCTGATGACACTAAACTATATCTCTCAGCCTCCACAGCTGATATTGATGCACTGGTGACTCAGACACAGGACTACATTGTGGACCTCAAGGACTGGATGACTCAATAAGCTGGAACTGAATGACAGTAAGACTGAACTTATGATAGCCTGTCCAAGAATTTAGAAAGTTTCGTCAAGATCCTTCCTTTTTTATGTTCTGATTCATAACAAACCTGTTTCAATTTCTTCATCTGTTTGCAAAACTTGGTGCAATCTTTGATCAGTCTCCCTCCTTCCAATAGCACATTTCAAGTATTGGTAAAGCTTCCTATCTGGAACTGCACAGGATCAGTTCTATTTGCAACTTCCTCTCTACTGATGCAACCAAAACACTTGTGTGGGTTGTTGTTCTCTCAAGAATGGATTACTGCAATTCTCTTTTGGCTGGTCTTCCCTAACATCTCTCAGACAGACTTCAACAAATTCAGAATAACACTGCCAGACTCATTTGCAGAGCTTCTAAACCTGACCATGTTTCATTTCTCCTTCAGTCTCTCCACTAGTTGCCTGTTTCTGATCAAATAGATTTCAAGCTATCTACTCACTTTTTTCTGTTGTCAGTTGGTCTGGCCCTGAATATCTTTCTGAACTCTTCCATATAACTATACAGTCTTGCCAGCTCCACTCCTCCTCTGATACTCAATTTCTCAGAAGACCCACAGACACAGATCATTTTCTTTTCAATCCCCATAGACGTGGAACAGACTCATTGATAACCTCCAACATTCTGACAATGATTCCCTCATCTCTTTCAAATCTGGCCTCAAAACTCACCTCTTCCCTTAGCAGTAAATTTTGTTGTGGCAGATCCATCCAAATGGTATATATTCATGTGTGTGTGGTGTGCTTGGCTATGTGAGTATACACATGTATGTGTACACATATATTATATACATGTATGTGCATGAATGTGTGCATGTTCATATGTTTGCATGTGTGTTTCCGTGTGTGTGTGTGTGTGTGTGTGTGTGTGTGTTGAGGGCTTGTACATATGCATGATAATTGTTTGTATGTTTAATTGTATATATGCATTGTGCTTGTGTGTGTGTGTGTGTGGTTAGCTTGTCACATTTTAATGTGTATACATGTATAACAATGGTGTAATGTGTTAAGCATAAAAAATTCTAAAGCATCTAAAGCAGATCTCTGGATAGTGTGCTATTCAAATTCTAAAAACAGATTAATCATTTTGTAATGTAAAGTTCTGATTTTCTTTTAGGTCTATTGAAAACATAGACCATTGCAAATTTGGAAGTGACAATTATAGCCCTACCAATCTCTGTGATTTTGTGGAGACATAACAGGAAAAAGTCACTTAAAACAGAGCTGCAGACAGTTTCAGATTTTACACAAATAATAGTGGAATATTTTTATTCAATTAATCTAATAAGGATGTGTGTGTGTGCATGTGCGTGTGTGGTGTGTGCATGTGCGTGTGTATGTCTATTTCATTTAGATTAGACATTTGCCATTCAGTCACAATTAGTTCTAGTACACAAATGTGATAGCTAACAGTGTTGAGCATCATTTCAAGTCCATGTTGACAAAGTGGTGTCAGAGTGGCTGTGTCAGTTCTTTGGAATATGGATATCATCTACCAACAATCTTCTGAAAGGGACCCCATTATGACCATCAAAACTTCAGTCTGATGGCTGCGCCAAAGACATATTGACAGGAGGTCAAACTTTATAATGACATGAATATCAGAATCTATCATTCATCAGCTAATTGTGAAGTGTAAACAATGGATATTTTCTTTCATAATGAAAGTGATCTGTGGCTCAGCCAGGCCATTGCCTTGAATCCACAAACTTGTTGGCACAGTTGTTAACCCTTTCTCATTGAGAATGTATGCTTCATTGACATTATGCAGTATTCCTGAAACATAAAGTAAGTCACTCAGAAGCAATGGCAGTTTGATGACACTCTGACAACACACTTTACTTGTGCCCTCCAGACTAAAGAAAAACAATTTGTTGTTGTTTAATATGTCCCAGTAATTTTCACTGTGCACCATGGCAGAATCGGTTAGTTACTGGACTTCTGATACAGTGGTCAGGGTCAAATGCCTTGTTTTGACCTGGTGTTGTGTCCTTGGAAAAGGTACTTTACTTCTATTTTACCCACACCACCCAGGTGTGAATAGGTGCCTGGCTTCAGTTGGGGAAGGCTGAGACAGCGGAAGGAGAGGATTGGGCCCCACCTTCATATGCAAAACCCTACACACAGTGGATTTGAATTCACTGACATGATAGCTATAACCTTTATTTCTTACCAGCAAAAAGTCATCATCAAACCAGTCAGTTTTTTGTCCTGCCCTCTCAAACTGAGCAGTAACAGGGAAAAGGTTTCCTGAAAAGAAATGACTTGAGTAAAACTGAAGTCTATAAAAGGGAGACAAAAATACAAGAAGAAAATCTGGAAAGGGTGTTCATCCTTCCACAGAACAAAATGGTAGCACAGTGTTGATTTGCTGTTTGTCCTTTGAGGATCTGATTTTGAATGGTGAATCTCATTTGCCCTGTACACAGGCACACATCTTGTCCTCAATCCCCCATACACAGGCACATATCTTGTCCTCAATCCCCCATACACAGGCACATATCTTTTCCTCAATCCCTCATACACAGGCACATATCTTGTCCTCAATCCCCCATACACAGGCACACATCTTGTCCTCAATCCCCCATACACAGGCACACATCTTGTCCTCAATCCTCCATACACAGGCACATATCTTGTCCTCAATCCCCCATACACAGGCACATATCTTGTCCTCAATCCCCCATACACAGGCACACATCTTGTCCTCAATCCCCCATACACAGGCACACATCTTGTCCTCAATCCCCCATACACAGGCACATATCTTGTCCTCAATCCCCCATACACAGGCACATATCTTTTCCTCAATCCCCCATACACAGGCACATATCTTGTCCTCAATCCTCCATACACAGGCACATATCTTGTCCTCAATCCCCCCCCCCCCCCCAAGCACACATCTTGTCCTCAATCCCCCATATACAGGCACACATCTTGTCCTCAATCCCCCATACACAGGCACATATCTTGTCCTCAATCCCCCCCTCCCCCCCAAGCACATATCTTGTCCTCAATCCTCCATACACAGGCACATATCTTGTCCTCAATCCCCCATACACAGGCACATATCTTGTCCTCAATCCCCCATACACAGGCACACATCTTGTCCTCAATCCCCCATACACAGGCACATATCTTGTCCTCAATCCCCCATACACAGGCACACATCTTGTCCTCAATCCACCTTACACAGGCACACTTCTCCCCAATACCCCATCCACCTCACACTTCTTGTCCCCGATCCCCCATACGCGGGCACACTTTTTCCCTTGATCCCCAATACACACTTCTTGTCCCCAGTAATAATAATAATGGATACTTAACTGTCACAAACAAATCTATTATAGGGCGCCTTAAAAGAATCAGGTGTTGGACTTCTGATCCAGTGTTCACCGGTGATCAGGGTTCCAGACTGCATTTCAGCATGGAGTTTTGTCCTTGAGAAAGGCACTTTACTTCGATTTTCCTGACTCCATCCAGGTGTGAATAGGAACCTGACTTCAGTTGGGGAAGGTTAAATGGCAGAACTTGAGAATGAGAGAATTGGGCCCCACCTTCAGAGCTCTAGACACAGTGGATGTGAATAATTCACTGCTCTGATGGTATGAGACCCTCAAACTATTCAACTTAAACAGATCTACAAAAATGATGGAAGTGACACTCCTCAGTCAACATGGCAAAACATACAGCCCAATTACATTGCTATTACAGAGATATGAGAACAAGACATTTTATACAGAATATTCTATTAAAAATCTTCTCAGAAAGAAACAGCCTAAAAAGGTAAAAAGAAATGCATGCTGACATTTTATAAACAGTTTCTTTTTCTTCCCCTCTAAACCTTGATGAACAAACAAAAAGGGCAAAGTATCAAGACTTACAAACATATCTCCAAATATACAATTAGAAAACAAAAACAGACTAAAATAATGATTCATGGTCTATATATATTTCTAAAAAGTCAACAACATGGACAGAGTCTTTTCAGTTTCACAAAACAAAAATAAAGTTCAGTATTCAGTAAAGCATGTGTAATCTTCCTTATGGGATAGAATGTGCTCTCATTTTCAATAGCTAATCTTATAATATGATTAAATGTCATAGTTAATGTCAGTTTCAAATTAAGCTGTGAACAGTATAAAGAAAAATTATCCATTATCTTCTGTACACTTTGGATGCTGACATGAGCAAATTAATGTGTACGTTTTTGTGGCCTTGTATAACATGCTTCTCCTTAACTCACTCGCTGCCATTGTCTGCATATGCGGATGTCGTCAGACAAAGCGTTGGATGCCGATGTCCACATATGCGGATTTGGATTTTGAAAAGTTGCGCTGTTGGAGTGACGTGTCGGATAGGAAAATCAAAAGCAGAACTGATTCTTAAGTTAGCTCCGGCCAACTTTTCATTCACACACACTGCGTGTGTGAAGTGACACGCTCATTAGCAGATGACAACGAAGCATACCCTCGGTCAGCTCTGCAGGTTGTTTGACAAGATGGCGTCGCGTTGAAGTGTTCGACACGGTAGGAGAGGTCAAATGCAACACAGCATTGAAACTACTTTGGAAATGATCCAAACTGAAGTCTCCAATGTTGAAGGAGATAATGTTGATTCATCAGACAGTGATTTTGAACCATATCCCGATGAACTAGAAACAGATTCGGCCGCTGAAGATGGTGTTTACAGTGGAGAGGAAAGCGAGTCCTGAATACGTGCCAGCTTACCGACACTGACAACAAAATCACTGAGGAAACGGACGACTTTGCTGGTGTTTTTACCAGTGACTGGACTGAAAATGGTGAGTGTGTATGTATTATATATATATGTGCGCATGCGTGCATGTGTGCGTGTATGCGTGTGTGTGTGTGAAAGAAAACAATGTCACATGCTCAGGTGTACAACTGTGTGTGTGTGTGTGTGTGTGTGTGTGTGTGTGATTGCATGCATATGTTTACTTATTTTCTGTTTTACAATAACATGGAGTTTATTTGTAGAACAAGGTGCTATAGAAATGACAGTAATAGTACTAATACTGATGATACTGTCATTATTGTTTGTAATATTGTAAAAAAAAATCTAAGGTGGTTTTCTTTGACTACATGTAAAAAAAAAAAATTACCACATTATGTTTCCATTCACATAAATATTTAGAATAAACAAGGGAATAAGCAAACAAATAATTTAAACAACAATAAGAAGAAAGAGTCAGACCTGCATGATCATTTGTGTGTGTGTATGGTTGCAGGTCATGTTGCTGTGCTGAAGTGGCAGGACAAAACACCAGTTCATGTGCTGACAACAGTCATGCTGCCAACTACCATGGTCAGTGTGACAACACGACACCGTCCTGAAAGACAGAAGCCAGCAGTACAAGACTACATCACCAACAGGGCTGGAGTGGATATGAGTGACCAGCTACTGCAAGTGCAAGGTCTGTGAAGACCTGTTCAAGCACCACAACACACCAAACTGCCAACTGGTGTCCAAAATGTGGAGTTCCACTGTGTGTGAAGCTGTGCCAAGGACTCAACATCACCTGCCATGAGCTTTTTCACTCCAGACAAGACTATTGTCAGTGATAATACATCAGGTTTTTGTGTACAGTGAACTCCTTTTTTTATGTACAGACAATATTTTTTTTGTGTGCATGAATTTCAACTTTCTCCACCATCTGTTCATACTTCATTGCATGTACTAGGTCTTCAGTTCCTCAAATAGTGTTAGGATGTGATGTGGAACATTTGTAAGCTGTTCAAGGACACTTGGTATACCTTTTTGATGGGTGCAAAAATGCTACAAAATACACAAAAAATGGATACCGTGATCAACAAGATGGTGAGTAAATAATTTAATTTTTTGCACAAATATGTAACAACATTCACTGAATACACATACTAACTTTCAATTGTCTGGGTATTTATTTGTTTTTTTGAGAATTTTTTTCCCATCTTATACAAACCCTGGGTTTTCTGGGATTCGCAAATGGAAAAACTCTTAGCATGGAGTGAGTTAAGCATGTTATACAAGGCCACAAAAAAACCAAACAAACAAACAAACAAAAAAAGAAGCGTGAGTGAAGGAAGATGGGCTCAACTTCTGGAGACGTTTTCCCTTGCAACATCTGTGGGAAGTGCTGCGCATCCAGAACTGGCCTCGTCTCCCACATGAGGACACACACCAACAGATAAGCCTGCCTGCCTACTCATCCATCGGACCGACGGGAGATTCCATCATAACATGCACACACTTGCAGTGATGTCATTATGTACAGGAGGATGTGTATAAAATCATGCTGGTGTGTGTGTGTGTGTGTGTGTGTGTGTGTGTGTGTGCATATTTCCATATGTATTTATAAAATATGCAAGCTTCAATATAATTCTTTTTTTTAATACTGAACAAATCAAACAATTACCATCGAAGCCATTTCACAAACAATGTCTACATCAACTGTATCACACAAAACCAGTTTGTACTCACAAAGTATATCTGTATAATATCAACTAATTAACATTACAAAATAATCAAAGAAAAGATATATAATAATGGTTTGCCACCTGGGAAAAAATTTAACCAACAAGGTACTGATCTGGCACTTACCGAGAGGGTAGTAGAAAGTATGGTTGCTTACTACTCCATGCACTAGGGTAAATTCCACAAACAACTGCAAAAAGGTGCTACTTCAATGGTGATCACTTGACTACTTCAAGCATGACACTCAAACTTTCTGGCAAGCAATTGTGACCATCTGTTGATTCAGCAAGAGGTGTAGGGATATAAATCATGCTCTGTTTTCATATTTCTTTGCACACTGTGGAGTATAAGGTCTCTAGATCATCATGTTAAGTAATATTCACTGCCATAATGACAACAATAACAAGGTTTATAATTTGCCTTAAAATTGTTGTCAGGACAATACATGGAAACATGAAAAAGGAGAATGAAAGCAGTTACCTAACATGTAACTCTTGTGCTAACAGATGCTATAATCACAATCTGACAACACACATGTTGAGAGAGATACATACAGAGAGCGAGAGAAGACGAAAGAGAGGGTGAGAGAAGATAAGATAAGATAAGATAAGATAAGAAGATAAGATAAGAATAACTTTATTATCTCCAACTGGAGAAATTTGGTCAGGTGCATTATCACAACATAGACAAGTAAACAACATGGGGACCATAACTGTAAAAGCCAACAACAGCCCCAACAAATATTACGAAGATACAAATATAAAAAATATCACATACATCGTTTCATACATACATCCACACACTGCAGGTAATAACTAGTATTCTTAATGTAAAAACAGAAAGAATTAAGAAACATTATTTGAATATAATTATAAACATAGCCTACTATACTGCACATTGATTATAATAGACAGATAAGATAAGAATAAAGATGAATTGCGGAAAACCACAACCAGATAATCAGCACACACCCGCACCGCACCCCACCCCCCCACCCCCACACGCGGATAACTTGATTAAACAAGAGTAATAAACATATGTTCTCAAATAAAAGCATTTCACATATTCGCTTTTAAAAACATTGCAATTAAAAGGGGGTGGGGGCAGACAATCCAAAAGAACAGAAGAAAGGCAGATTGCTTGATTGTTAGACAAAGTGAACTGAACAATATTCTTCTTTTTTTCCCCCCATAAATCAACAGACAAGGTGGATAGAAAATTCACTGTATGTTTGGACATTATCACAAAAACTTATTTCTCAACAAATCACTCTCCATCAAATCTGCACAATCAGCTTCCAAGCCAATGTCCCACAATTGTTCAAGTAGTTACATGCAACCTTTTATGTTCACTTATTACTGCATACAGCCAAGCTTGTTCAATTATCCCAGTGTGCATGCCATCAGGTTATTATCCAAACTTCTTAACTGTGTCCCACAGTTAACATCACTGTGATTTTGCTGGCCAAAATTCAAAGAAAGAAAGAAAAGCTTTTTCTGAGCAGAATCAGCAATGCAAGCAAAGTAACTGTACCTGATTGTGCCCAGCTTTCAGTGTACTAAGGCTTTCTTCAGAGGGAATAAGGAAGTCTTGCAGATCCATGGCAGGTCCTAGTGCCACCTTAGCTCATTCTTGCTGGGTTGATGTTGGAAACACCCATCAGCTTTGTTTAAGGATGGGCTCCATGCATGCGAGGGGTGGCCTAAAGATACAGCAATTGACTAGGAATCCGGGGTACAAGATCAAATCCAGCTTGGACTAGGATTCTAATCCTTCCATTCAATATACCTTGTGTGATGGTCTGGTTACTAGTCTTTTACATGAAATTATAAACCAAGGTCACTGCATGTTCATCTAAGAGACAAAACCTCTCATGTGCCTGTGATGTCTGAAACAATGACTACACTGGAAAGAGCACTGGTAACAGACTCCACTGTATCAACTGGTGCTCTTTGGCAGTTGTGTGAACACTGCAAAGACACTGGACATAAGTTGAAAAGCATAGATCTGGGTCAGAGAAAGTTTGGAATACCTCCACTGAGAAAAATCACTGAAGCCATAGAGAACGCCCCTCAACAATGTAGCTGGACACATCTCCCCATGCAACGCTTACATCATGTGGTACAACACCTGCTTCAAGATGCAAAAAAAAAAAAAATCTCCACTTTCTCTGCCCCCCCCCCCCCCCCAAAAAAAAAATCACTTAAAAAAGGGAACTACCACCACAAAAATACGCAACATCCCTGGGTGCTTATAATGTTTCCTTTCCCAAAAGTCTGCAGCTACTAAACTGTCACACTATGGAGTCTGCAGTGTGACAATACAAGCCTCCCCGAACTTGATGCCTGCTGTTTGGATAGGAATGTACTGATCACAAAACTTTCATTCATCAAATCACATCTAAGAATGTGGCTGCAGAACTAACTGAAAAAAGTGAGATACATGGTTTACAGTGAACCCACTATAAACTGTACTTTCAGTGCAACAAGTGGCCCCATGATATATTCCATGATGCCATGCAGGCCCCAGAAAACATGGGCTCAGCATATCTGGTCAAGCTGTATCAGTCAAAAGCAAACCAAAGACACCTGGGAAAAAAACAATGTGTTCAGCTGATGTACATGAAAGTAAGGTTTAGCATGGGCCAAATCAGAGTTTGAAAGCCCAAAATTTTCTACCTTGTTTGCTTTGAATGTAGCTAGTCTCCTGGCATACCGTCCTTCACCTCTGCATTGTATACCATTCTCCACTGCTGTTAAAAACCAGCCATCATACCAACCACACAGTATCAGGATAGATGTCTGTCACATAAGTCTGCTATCACACTGTTGAAGAGCTGAATCCTCTCCCACACATTTGATAAACTTCACCATTTATCAGTCCACAAGCAAGTTACATTCATCAGGACTGCTTACAAGAGCCAAAAGCAAACCTACTTGGGTTCTTCCGTTTTGATTTTTTGTGTGGCTTGGTAGAAGCAGATGTTGTGGCACTGGCTGACACATCGTCCCCTGTCCTCAGTATGTCTGAAGTGATGCTATCATTTTCCACTAACCCTCCATCTTTCACCACAGGCAGTGACATACCCTCCCCTGCAACACACAAGAAACATTTCACTATATCAAAAGATAAATTAAAAAAACATATATGTCCTTTAATCATTTAACACCCCTGTTCCACATAAATGGTACACAACTGTTAAAACATTTATGCAAATTATATGACAGTTCATTTCCTCAGAAAACTAAACATTGATTTTACAGTCAGTTTTGTTGTGAAGCCACAAATGGAGAATTCTTGTTCACAGATTATCTGCAGGCCACTTTTTGTTCTCCTTCTAGCTTCATTAATTGTCCAGACCAGTGACATTGCTGCTTTTGCTTTGCCACTGTAGTTGGTACTTTAGTGAACAGAGTGTGTTGCAAGTTGTAATGACATGCTCAGGATACCTACATTATAATATGAATTTTTTTAAAATTACATACTGCTCCTTTTGCTCAGCTATTTAACCTCTAGCATGCCACATTTTTTCCAGCACTGGTTCCTCTGTAGCCAGATTATTTTCTGTGACTGGCTTTGAGCATGAAACTACTTGCATACAAACACCTGTAACTTATATTTGAATAACAGCACTGATGTGAAGGGGTGTAGGGGGCTCTGGATAGAGGTAGTACCTTTGTTGCTCGGCAGCTGCTCCTACCTAGTTAGGAGGACGGGCATCACTGGTCCTCATCCAACTCCTAAATCTCTCACGTGCTGACTCCAAGCGTCACACCCCGGTTCACCGCCTCAGCTGGCGGGCTAAACCACGTGAGGGGGTGGTGTTGACACTGCACCACTGGGCGAAGGATCTCCTAGAAGCAGATCACCGGCCAGGGCGGAAGGGGTTCAGAAGGAACTTCAACGGCTAAGTGCCCGTGGCCAGGGCGAGCCTCCGAGTTGGGGGAAGTCGGCCGTGGCCAGGCCTGGAGAGGGATGGGCTCCGCCAGGCGTCATTGCCTAAGATTCGCTACATAATGAATACAACCAGTCAGCATTGGTGGCAGAACAATCACAAACCTGCGTTTTGCTGATGATATAGACGGACTCGCAGGCTCAGAACAAGAACTGGAGAACCTGGTCAGGCAACTAGACAGATCTGCCACAGCTTACGGCATGGAAATCAGTGCAAACAAAACAAAACTGATGACAAACAATGACAATGGCATCCAAACTGACATCACTGCCAACGGAGAAAAGCTTGAAACCGTGAAGAATTTCAAATACCTTGGAGCAATAGTTTCAGATGAGGGGTCCAAGCCTGAAGTATTAGCCAGAATTGCAATGACAGCTGCAACACTAGCCAAGTTGAACACCATTTGGAAGGACAAGGCAGTCAAGCTCAGCTCAAAGATAAGACTCATGCGTTCCCTTATCTACTCAGTTCTCCTGTATGCTTGTGAAACATGGACCCTTACAGCAGAATTAGAGAAGAGGATTCAGGCCTCAGAAATGAGATGCTTCAGAAGACTGCTTGGCATCTCTTACAAAGACCACATAACCAATGAGGAAGTCAAAAACAGAATAAGGCAAGCCACTGGTCCCTATGAAGATCTTCTCACCACCATCAAGAGGCGCAAATTAAAATGGTTCGGCCACGTAACAAGAGGAGAGGGGCTTGCCAAGACAGTGCTCCAGGGAACAGTCAGAGAAGGAAGGAAGAGAGGAAGACAGAAGAAGAGATGGGAAGACAACATCACAGAATGGACAGGATTGAAGCTGAGCGAGGCGGTCAAATGTGCGAAAGACAGGGATGGATGGAGAGGACTGGTTGACAGGTCATCTGTAGCGCCCCAACGGCAACCGCCATGGGGCAGCTGAGCTGAGCTGAGCTGAGCTGAGCTGAGCTGAACTGATGTGAAATTTTGTATGTGGTTATGATGAACATTGAAGACCATGCAGAAATGCCTTTATAATTTAGAATATGAGTGGTAAAATGAAATAAATAAAACAGAATAATATGGAAACAACAAACAGTGTTTACTTGTAAGTTTGAGAGGTGCATGTTGTTTTTTCTACTTTATTCTTGAAGCATGGCCTTGGTACTCAGACATGACACTTCAGAACCTTGAAATTTCAATCAATGGATCATAAAATGATTGTTTTGTAAGGCAGATCAAAGAAAGAAGACACAGAAAAGATTTAATCTGAGCCCAGTTGATATAACACCAAACACGATAACAATATGCTTTTGGCAGTTTTTGTTTCTCCTACCCCGCATATTTTATTATATGTTTGCTAAAATGATAAGCAGATCAACCATAGCCCGGTAAAAAGAGAAAATAATAATATGCATCTAATAAATTTTCATGAATTATTGCCGCATCCGTGATTTCCGAAAACCCAACCAGCCAGTCATGAAAATACCCACTCGGCATACCTTTTTCGTCACCGTTATCGAAATGTACAAGATGCGCACATTCACATCAACATAATCATCCATTTGTCAAAGATGAAATGAAATGAAATGAAATTATGGTGCTTAGAGCCTCGCCGACCACTAAGGCCATCTCAAGGCTATCGCCGCGTCAATTACTACTACAAGGCTAAAAAAAACCAACCAATTAAAACGAGTCACCACTTCAAACTTTCCACTCCAAAGTTAAAAAAAAACTTCCATAGTTTAAAACCTTCAAATCTGGTTAAAAAGGTTCACTTCTTTTAAGAAGTCCATCAGCGCCCACGGAGGGACATCACGAAACAAAGTCTTCAAAGAAACCGCCGTGTAATGTCTGCGTCTAACGTCATGCAGATCCCAACAGTCAAGGAGCACGTGTTTCACGGTGAGAGGCTCGTCACAGGGAACGCATCGAGGGGCCTCCTCCCCCTTCAACAAGTAAGAATGAGTAAAAAAAGTGTGCCCCGTACGCAGTCTGCACAGCACAGATTCCTCCTTTCTGTTCTTCACCCCCGAAGGGAGGGTCTCCCCTAGGTCCGGACGGATCTGGAAGAGCTTGTTGTCCATCTGGGTGTTCCACTTCTCTTGCCAAAGATCCTTAACGTAAGTACTGACCTTCCGCTTCATGTCTGTATAGGGTACCAAGGATCTGGACAATTCATTCTTTACAGCGTTCCTGGCCAGCAGGTCCGCCCTTTCGTTACCACGAATGCCAACATGTCCGGGAACCCAGGCCAACACAACCTCGTATCCTTTCTTCGTTGCGAGAGTAAAAGTTTCATAAAATTCCAGCAGTTTGGGATGAGTGATATTCCTGCAGGCGATCGCCTCCAGGGCTGATAAGGAGTCGGAAAAGATCATGAATCTCTTCTGTTTGGAAGAGAGAACCATTTTTAACCCCAGGACCAGTGCGGTCAGTTCCGCGGTGTATACCGAGCTGTCAGACAGGATGTGTTCCGTTGAGGGCCGGTCAGGAAAGGCGGGACAGAACGCAGATGCGGCGACTCCGTCCTCTGACTTGGAACCGTCAGTGAAGATGCCTTGAAAGGTGGGGAATTTGTGGCACAGTTCCGAAAAGTAGGTTCTGTAGGCCAGAGAACTGGTGGTGTCCTTACGGTACGAGGCCAGATCGAATCGGACCTCAGGTGTTGTAAAGGTCCACGGGGGGCTGTCAGGGAACTTAGAGAAATCTGAGATGCCACCGACATCCAGATTGGCATTTTCCAAGTGCGGCTGAATGCGGAGTCCGAGAGGAGGTATGCAGTTTGGGTTGTCTGTAAATTTCTTATCGAAAGGGTTGTTGAATACAGCATCGTAAGCAGGGTTTGTAGGTTCCGAAAACAATTTCAAATAATAGTTCAGGGTCAGCTTCAGTCTGCGGTTGGAAAGAGGCGGTTCCCCCGCCTCTGCGTACAGGCTGTGCACAGGGGTGGTGCGGAAAGCACCCAAGCTGAGACGGAGCCCTTGGTGGTGTACAGGGTCCAACAGTTTCAGGTAGGACGGTCTGGCCGAGCCGTATACAACACTTCCATAATCCAGTTTGGACCGGACCAGGGCTCTGTAGAGGTGCAAGAGAGTCCTCTTATCAGCACCCCAGTTCGTGTGTGCCACAACTCGGATGATGTTCAGGGCTTTTAGGCAAGATATTTTCAGCTGTTTAATGTGGCTGAGAAAATTCAGCTTCTGATCGAAGACCACCCCTAGAAATCTGGCTTCCTTGACCGCCGGGATGGTGGATGTTCCCAGACGGATTTCAGGGTCCTGATAGAATTGGCGAAAATTATGAAAGTGGATGCATTCAGTTTTGGAGGACGAAAATGTGAAGCCATTCTCCTCTGCCCAACACTGGATTTTGTTGACGCAGAGCTGAAGCCGTCGCTGGATGCTGGCGTACGTGCTGCCGGTTGCATATAAAGCAAAATCATCCACGAACAGCGAGCTGTCCGATCCTCTCTGAACGGATTGAACGATGTCATTAATTTTGATGCTGAACAGAGCCGGCGACAGGATGCTCCCCTGCGGGACACCCAGCTCCTGCTCGTGAATGTCGGACAGGGTGGTGCCGACTCTCACCTGGAATTGTCTGTCTTGTAAAAAATTGTGGATAAACTGAGGCAGGTGTCCTCGGAAGCCGAGCTTGTGCAAGTCGGAAAGAATACCAAATTTCCACGTGGTATCGTAAGCTTTCTCCAGGTCAAAAAATATGGCCACCACATGTTGTTTGTTGACGAAAGCATTTCTTATCGTGGTTTCCAGACGAACCAGATGGTCAACGGTAGAGCGATGCTTGCGGAAACCGCACTGTTCCTTCGCCAGAAGGCTGTCGGTCTCTAGTTTCCACATCAGTCTACCGTTGACCATCTTCTCCATCAGTTTGCAGACGCAGCTGGTCAGTGCAATTGGGCGGTAGTTGGAGGGGTTCGAGGGGTCTTTTCCCGGTTTCGGCAGCGGGATTATGAGGGCTTTCCGCCAGGAGGGTGGAAAGAAGCCTGTGACCCAGATGTGGTTATAAACTTTAAGCAGGGTGTCCAGACAGGTTTGGGGAAGGTGCTTTAGGAGTTTATAATGGACTTCGTCCATTCCTGGACAGGAATCCGTACAGGTCTGAAGGGCAGATTTAAGTTCGTTCATTGTGAAAGGAAGGTTGTAATTCTCTGTGTTGTCGGAAAAGAAGTTACATGGTGTTTTTTCTGACAGGTTTTTGGTTTTAAGAAAGCGAGCAGATTTGTTAGCAGATCTCGAGTTCTGTTCTATTGTGGAGGCAAGCAAATTGGCAACTGCTTTCTTCTCTGTGACCAGAGCGTCTGAAAGTTTAAGATGGTGGAAGGTCGGGCATGCGTTTTTGCCCTTAATTCTTTTTAAAACCCTCCACACTTTCTTCTTGGGTGTGTTGGAGGTTAAGGAAGAGCAGAAATCTCTCCAAGACTTCCTCTGGCTCTTTTTAAAAACATACCTGGCTTTCGCCCTCAGCTGTTGATGGGTTCGAACGCTATCGGACTCCGGTCTCCGAAAGACGCGTCGCTGCGCTCTCTTCCGAGACTTGCGGGCCTCCCGACATTCCGCGTTGAACCAGGGCGTTCTAGGGACCTGAGGCTTGGAGGTAGACGATGGGACTGCTGCTTTGGCGCAATCTAAAACGATCCGAGTCAGAGCGTCAGCAGGGTCCTTGCTTTTCAATACTGTTTCTTCCTGCAGCTCCGCTCTTATCTTGGTGGTAAAAAAACTCCAGTCTGCTTTGTCGTAGTACAGGTGGTCAGGCAGAGAGTCACCTTCTCCATCTGTGGGGCGGAGGACGACAGGAAAGTGGTCACTCCCGTGCAGATCGTCGTGCACTTTCCACTCGTAGTCCAGGACCAACGATGGATCGCAGACCGACAGATCTAAACACGAGAGCTTTCCAGAGGACAGATGCAGGTAAGTGGGAGACTTGTCGTTAAGACAGCACAAGTCCATGTCAGAGAGAAGGTTTTCTAAGAGAAGACCTCGGGCTGATGTCATCTCACTTCCCCAGAGCGGGGAGTGTCCGTTGAAGTCGCCCAACAGTAAAAACGGACGTGGGAGCTGGTCGACCAGGTTCATGAGGTCCTGCCTCAGAACACGGACGGAAGGGGGAAGGTAGAGAGAGCAGACAGTGATGGTTTTCTCGAGCGTGACTCTGACTGCCACCGCCTGTAAAGGGGTGCTTAAAAGAACTGTACTGTATAAAAGGGACTTTCGAATAAAAAGAGCGACACCTCCCGTCAACCCCTCTTGCTTCGGTTGAGCGGGTTTAAAAACGGAGTTAAAACCAGAGAGAGATAAAACCTTGCCATCTCTTTGCAGAGTCTCCTGCAGTGCCAGCACTGAAGGTTTCAAAGCACGACAAAGGAGCTGGAGTTCCTGGAAGTTGGCATAGAATCCCCGGATATTCCAGTGGATCACTGCCATTAAAAAGGTTTTTTTTTAAAAAAAATAAAGCAGCAGCCTATTCCATCGCTACCCCCTGCTCCTCCACTTGCGGTGGCTCAAGGTCCGCCAGGATGGAATATTTGTTCTTTGACATAAATTTTTCGGGTTCCGACCGGGTCGGAATATCCACCACCTCGGCCCCTCCCGATCCCGCCGTGGCCACAGCCCTCCCCTCCTTGAGTTTTGGAGGTGCGGGGGGCTTCCGGCCACTTCCGCCAGCCCGAGGGCCAGGCAGACGAGAGGCGGGGCGAGGGGGGCCGGGGGGTGGGGTGGGGCGGGAGGCGGACAACGTGCCTCCGCCCGAGGCTTTTCTCTCCCGCCCAGCAGCCCCTGAGGACTGCCGCGCAGGATGGGAAGGGGTGGACACAGCGCCTCCACCCAAGGCCAACGGTTCCGACGAGGCGGTTAAGTCGTCCGTCTGCGTTCCTGTGGACGTTGTCTGGACTGCGACGTCCACCGTCCCGGATCTGACGACAGAGGCATACGACGTCCTAGGCGACGCGGCCTCCACCTGTTTCCTTGCCTCAAAGAAGGAAATTTTCTGTTCTGTCTTGACTTTCTGAATTTGTTTTTCTTTCTTCCAGGCGGGGCAGTCCTTCGATGAGGACGGGTGGCCACCTCCGCAGTTCGCACACAGGGCTGCACTGACGCAATCGCCCTGGTGCGCCGCCTTCGAACAGGTGCCACACGCCTCTTCCTCCTTACATCTGTCTCTCACGTGTCCGAATTTCTGACACTTAAAGCATCTCAGAGGGGACGGTACGTACAGGCTGACATTAACTAGCAGGTATCCGACCCGAATGTCCTTGGGGACATCCGGGCAGCAGAAGGTGAGGAAGAAAGTGTTGGTCGGGACTCTGTCCGACCCCTTCCTCACCGTCACCCTGTACACATCGGTCACTCCCTGAGAGGACAGTTCGCTCTTGATCTCGGCCTCAGACACACCTTTCAACTCCGGGCATCTGATGACTCCCTTTGAGCAGTTGAGACCTTTGTGAGGGGAAATCTTCACTGCCCTATCCACGAAAGTGGTCGCCTTGAGAAGGAGCTGTGTCTGTCTTTTGGATTCTGTCTGTACTAAAAACGCTCCGCTCCTCAGCCTCTTGATGGATCTGAGCGATCCTGCCAGACACTGAAAGCCCTTCTGGACAGCGAAGGGGCTGAGAGCCGACAAGGGCTTGTCGTCATCAGCGCCCTCCATCACTAGCCACGATGGCCAAAAACCAGAGGTCTCGACGACCTCCGACTCAGAGTCTGAGTCGTCCGTTCCCTGTCGTCGTCTTTTTCCGAGTTTGGGGGGGTGTATTTGTTTAGGATTCATGTTGAAAGAAAAATGTGAATTCATCCCTCCCTTACCCACCCACCATGGGGTCCAACTTAGGGGCCAGGGTCAAGGGAACACCAGCTTGACCCCTTCCAGGTTTCGGGAGGGATATACAACCAGCAGCCCAGCTCCAACGTGCTCCCCCCCGATCATGCCCAGCTCCCGGGGACAGAGAGCCGAGCACTACGGGGGTTACCTTCGTCAGCCACTAAACTGCCAGTCTTGACCCAGCCCCACGAAGGGGTAGCCGATTGACACACACGGGCCAATGTGTGCCGCCTGTCTTAGGAGAGGTCCGAGCCAAAGGGATGTGTTGAGAGCAGCGTGCTCTCTCAATCCCCAGGATCTCATTCCCCTCCATCACAGGTCGCGCCGCACGGCAAACACGGCGGGCCTAAAGAAGGCCGCAGAGAAAAAAAGAATGTGGAAAAGAAGGCTTGATGGGGAGCTGAGGACAGAAAAGAGGCGGTAAAAAGAAGAACAAAGAATAGCGAAAGGGACAGTGGGTCACGTTTAGTTTGGGCCTCACTCACGACCTGTTCGGCATGGGAAGCCCTATCAGGGGCATCAGTACAAAACCACCACTTATTCAGCCCTAACAGCTACGATGGCTATGTAGGCTGTCAATTAAGACCTGGGACCAGAGCACCAAACCCCAAGAAGCACTGATGCCCCCGCCGACATAGCTCGCTCGATCACTGGCCACTAAGCCTCCCGACCACGACAAGGTAGTGACCCTCCCGGGAGTGGGTCAGGAGAACACCAGCCTGACCCCCTCCAGGTTTCGGGAGGATTTGTCAAAGATATTCTGGCAGAAAAACTTTCAAATTCATCTTCAGAATCATCACGGAGGAAGAACTCTAAAATCTCCTCAAGCTGCCAATGCACCATCTCGACTTGCATCTGAAATTCACTAAAAAAAAACCCAAAACATCATAAAACTTAGAAAACTCCAGTAAAATCAATAAGATTAAAAGCAAATGGGTGAAGCCTTGTTCTGAAACCGGATGTATGACTAACTGGGGGTCAAGGCTGTTGGAATTTGTATAATATGGGCACCAAATTCAAACACCCTAAGCTGGTCGCCAGCTGTCACCGCTGGCTGCTGGAGATAAGTACTGTTTGGCGACTCCTGTCGCTGTTGGCATGCTAAAGGTTAAACCATTTCCATTTCATCAAACTTTGTCACTGGCAGTGAATAAGTTTTGGTTGAAAAGGGTGCTGAACTTTTTTTTTTCTTCTTATGTTAATTTGAAGGACTATATCTGAGAAAGCAACTCAGTCATGATCAAATGAATATTTCATGGTCATGTGTGTGAACTAAAATAGTGAAAAATCAACTGAGTTGAGATATTAGACAACATTAGTTTGTCAAAGCAGTTCAGTTCAGTTCAGTTACTCAAGGAGGCATCACTGCGTTTGGACAAATCCATATATGTTACATCACATCTGCTAAGCAGATGCCTGACCAGCAGTTTAACCCAATGTGGATCGTCAGGCATTTATGGAAAATAAGAAGAAAATAAGGAAAATCGGATACAAAAGTAAATAAATAGATAAGTAATTAAATTAATGAACTGATAAATCAAAATAGCAAACAAACAAAAAAAACCCAACAACAACAAAACAAATGAAAAAACAAACAAAAACAAAAGAAATAAATGGATAAGTCAATTACATGAAAAAATAATGATACCAGCCGCCGTGGCGAAGTGGTTAGCATCGTGGACTGACAGCTGGGAAGACGCAGGTTCGAATCCCAGCGGAGGTGGGTTTTTCGGCCTGTGGCTGGCTCCTACCCAGAGCTGAGTGTGCTGTGGGCTTAAATGGGGAGACTGGGACCACACAGTCGAGTGTCATCCACTTCAAGGATGCATATTTGGGTGTGTTGCTCTAATTACCTGACCAACACTGCAAGTGTCTGTATCTCTCAGGCCTGGTTAACGCCGGGATATCATTATGATAGGAAGCGTAGAGTACAACCTTGTCACGCAGTCCCAAACCAAAATGGACCTCCATAGCAACATCGTCATAGTCCTCCTCCTCCTTCATCATCATCAATATAAACAAAACAGTCTCAAAGTCTGTGGCCTTTCATGCCCTGTTCTCATGGTGACCTCAGTTTCGATACCCCTCCACTTCTAAGCTTGGGGTGAGTCCTGTCAGTGTCTTCAGTGTCAGCAGATTCATGGGGGACTGTTGTTTGAGGGACGTGGTGGCGGTCTCCACACTGGGAGGAACGCTCACTCAATCTGGCTCCGCGACTAAGCCATCAGTCGTTAGTAGGGGGCTTAGTAGGTGGTGTCCTAAGTACGCTGAATCAGAACAGGCACCACTGAACACCACCGAAGTGACTCAGCAGCAGTGCAGGGTCTCCTCTGGTGTGTGGCCTCCTGGCGACCTAACATCAATGGTTGCCTGCGGATTGCCAACGCTGGAACTGTGACAGACAAACCTGGGTGTGGCCATGTATGGGGGAATCTAAATGAGCTGCGAGGAAGTAATGCCACTGACATGGTGCAGATGATAGGGCAGCAAAAAAATAAAAATAAACATAATGATAATAACCAGCCACCATAGCGAAGTGGTTAGCACTGTGGACTGATGGCTGGGAGGATGCGGGTTCGAATCCCAGTGGAGGTGGGTTTTTTGGCCCGCGGCCAGCTCCTACCTAGAGTTGAATGTGCTATGGGCTTAATATGGGAAGACTGGGACCACACAGTTAAGTATCATGCACTTCACAGATGTGTCTTTGGGTGTGTTGCTCTAGTTTCTTGACCAACACTGCAAGCGTCTGTATCTCTCAGGCCTGGCTGACGCTGGGATATCATTATGACAAGAAGCGTATAGTATAGCCTTGTCACAGAGTCCCAAACCTTAAATGGACCTCCATAGCAGCATCTCCATCATCAGCATCATTGTCATCCTCCTCTGCTTCCATCATCAATATAAAGAAAAGTCCCAAATCATGTGGCCTTTCACGTCCTGCTCTCATGGTGACCTCAGTTCCGATACCCCTCCACTTCTGCACTTGGGGTGAGTCTTGTCAAAGTCTTCAGTGTTGGCGGATTCATGAGGGACTGTCGTTGGAGGGACATGGTGGCAGTCTCCACTCTGGGGGAGATGCTCACTCAGTCTGGCTCCACCTTGACTTACTTGACTTATTCCTCTTGATTCCGTGGGGAACATAGGGCCGCAACAACACTCCTCCAATGCACCCGGCTTTGGCTGGTCCTCTTCAGTTCGGCCCACGTCATTCCGGCCGCCCTTGTCTCTGCCTCAATGCTTCTCCGCCAGTTCTGCTTCGGACGGCCAACTTTCCTTTTCCCCTGTGGGTTCCAATCAAGAGCCTGTCTTGTGATGTTTGTTGCAGGCTTGCGTAGTGTATGGCCTATCCATCCCCATTTCCGTTTCTTGATTTCCGTCTCCAGTGGGGCCTGTTTTGTCATGTTCCAAAGTTCTTCATTGGAGACAACCTCTGGCCATCTGATGTTCAGGATGTTTCTTAGACATCTGTTGGTGAATGTCTGAAGCTTGTGGGTGCTGGTCTTTGTCACTCTCCACGTCTCTGAGCCATAGAGTAGAACCGACTTCACGTTGGTGTTGAAAATCCGGATCTTGTTCCGGATTGAGAGGGCTGTCGATCTCCAGACTGGTCGAAGGGTGTTGAAGGCGTGTCTTGCTTTTTTGATACGGCTCTTGATGTCTTCGTCCGTCCCCCCGTCTTTGCTGACAACACTGCCTAAGTAGACAAACTTGTCAACCTCCTTGATGTTCTCTTGGTGTAGTTGCACTGGATCTTGCTTCTTGTTGTTGACCCTCATGACCTCTGTTTTCCCAATGTTGATTTGGAGTCCAGTCTTCTCAGCTTCTTCTGCCACACGACATAGTTTCTCCTGCGCATCTTGCTGCCTGTGGGAGAGAAGACTTATGTCATCTGCGAAGTCTAGGTCCTCCAGCTGTTTAGTGAAAGTCCACTGGATGCCTGTCCTCTGATCTGCTGTAGACTGCCTCATGACCCAGTCAACCACCATCAGGAAAATGGTCGGTGAGAGCAAACAACCCTGACGGACGCCGGTTTGCACACTGAAAGGTTCCGTCAGTTTCCCATCGTGGATCACTTGACAGGTGGCGTCTTCGTACATTTGCTGGATGATGGTTACAAACTTTGGTGGAAATCCATAGTGGTACATCAGTCTCCAGATGACATCTCGGTCGACACTGTCAAAAGCTTTTTGAAAGTCGACGAAGACTGTGTACAGGGGGGTCTGCCACTCCAGGGACTGCTCGATGATGATGCGCATGGTTGCGATGTGATCCGTGCACGAGCGATCTTGTCGGAAGCCTGCTTGTTCGTCCCGAAGTGTCTTGTCCAAAGCGTTCTTCAGTCTCTCAAGGATGATTCTGCTCAGTACCTTGCCCGGAATAGACAACAGCATGATTCCCCGCCAGCTGTTGCAGGATGAAAGGTCCCCTTTCTTTGGCAGTTTTACAAGATGTCCTCTTTTCCAGTCTTTTGGCACTCGCTCCTGTTCCCAGATCTTGCAAAGGAGAGGGTGCAGCATCTCAGTTGAAGTCTGGATGTCGGCCTTCAGAGCTTCAGGTGGAATTCCATCTGGGCCAGCTGCCTTTCCTGACTTGAGGGACTTGATGGCCTTGACGATCTCGGTCTTGCTGGGAGGGTTGGTGTTGATGTCGAGGAGCTTGGTAGGTGGCGGGATGTCTGGTGGGGCGGGTGGTGCTGGTCGGTTGAGCGTTTCTTTGAAAAGCTCCGCCCATCTTGCTCTCTGCTGTTCTTCGCCAAGGATGGTGTTTCCGTCTTTGTCCTTGACGGGCCGGCTTGGGTTGCTGTTTTTCCCGGAGAGTGTCCTGCTGATCTCATACAGGCGCTTCATGTTCCGCTGACCTGCTGCACTCTCAGCTTCTGCTGTCAGTTCCTCGATGTAGGTTCTGGCTCCACCACTCAGCCATTATTGGCATCAGTAGGGGGCTTAGTAGATGTGGTGTCCTAAGTAAGTTCAATCAGAACTGGCACTTCCAAACACCACCAAAGTGACTCAGTAGCAGTGCAGGGTCCCCTCTGGTGTGTGGCCTGGCGACCCAACATCGATGGTTCCCTGTGGACTGCTGGTGCTGGGACTGAGACAGATGAACCAAGGTGTGGCTGTGTATGGGGGACTCGGAATGAGCGGTGTGGGAGTAATGCCACTGAAATGGGGCAGCAAAAAACAACAACAAATAACAACAATAATGATAAAATCAGTAAATAAATAAATATATATATAAGTGTACATAAACACACACACACATGCATACACATACACACACGCACAACAGAAATGCAACAAATATGCAGTCTTGCAGATATGAAAGCACAAACAAATGTTTACAGGCCTCACGCTAAACATTAAAGCACACAAGCCCCACACATAAACTCACGCACACGCACACATACACCCCACCCCCCAACACACACACATACATCTACATTCCCTATCTCCCACATTTACCCACAGATGAACTCATACACATAAATACACACATACATTCCTATATTTCGTCACTCCCACAATATCCACAACACAGACATACACACACACCCCAACCCCAACACACACACATGCACACCAACATACATTCACTTACATTTACTCGTACACTCCTGACACACATTGCCACTGATTTGCGGTAAAACTAAAGGGGTGCGAAAAGATTTCTGATGCCTAGCGTATTGCTCAGTCTAACGTATATGGAAAAACCTAGACAGACTGTTCCATTTTAAAGAAATCTGCACAATGTCGGTTTGGAAATAATACACATTCGTTTGATCTGCAAAAGATTGTGCTCTACCTTTCATGCTACAGCTAGACTTACAGCAGCTCCATCTCTCTTTCATTCATTCTGTGAGGCAATCATTGGAGTGATGGCCTTCATCTGTTTTTTGTGGTACTTTTTTACTTTTCTTAGGATTTCAGATTTTCTGAGATGTAGACCGCCCATTGTTGTTGCTCTGCTAGCAAGCCTGTCAGCTTGCTCATTTCCCTTAACACCTGCATGTCCAGGATAGTATAACCATGTAAGCTTTTGAATCTGAAAGTTGCACATTGCCTATTGCCACTCTGGGCTTCCCATTCCACTTTCAATTTTTTGAAGGAGGTTCATTGAGTCAGTAAGAATCATGCCATGTTGATTTTCAGATGATAAATAGATGACAGCAACAGGACAGCATGTGTCACAAATGAAATGAAATGAAATGAAATTATGGTGCTTAGAGCCTCGCCGACCACTAAGGCCATCTCAAGGCTATCGCCGCGTCAATAACTACTACAAAGATAAAAAAACAACAACCAATTAAAACGAGTCACCACTTCAAACTTTCACTCCAAAGTAAAAAGAAAACTTCCATAGTTTAAAACCTTCAAATCTGGTTAAAAAGGTTCACTTCTTTTAAGAAGTCCATCAGCGCCCACGGAGGGACATCACGAAACAAAGTCTTCAAAGAAACTGCCGTGTAATGTCTGCATCTAACATCATGCAGATCCCAACAATCAAGGAGCATGTGTTTCACGGTGAGAGGCTCGTCACAGGGAATGCATCGAGGGGCCTCTTCCCCCTTCAACAAGTAAGAATGAGTAAAAAAAAGTGTGCCCCGCACGCAGTCTGCACAGCGCAGACTCCTCCTTTCTGTTCTTCACCCCCGAAGGGAGGGTCTCTTTTAGGTCCGGACGGATCTGGAAGAGCTTGTTGTCCGTCTGGGTGTTCCACTCCTCTTGCCAAAGATCCTTAACGTAAGTGTTCACCTTCCGCTTCATGTCTGTATAGGGTACCAAGGATCTGGACAATTCTTTCTTTACAGCGTTCCTGGCCAGCAGGTCCGCCCTTTCGTTACCACGAATGCCAACATGTCCGGGAACCCAGGCCAACACAACCTTGTATCCTTTTCTTCGTTGCGAGAGTAAAAGTTTCATAAAATTCCAGCAGTTTGGGATGAGTGATATTCCTGCAGGCGATCGCCTCCAGGGCTGACAAGGAGTCGGAAAAGATCATGAATCTCTTCTGTTTCGAAGAGAGAACCATTTTTAACCCCAGAACCAGTGCGGTCAGTTCCGCAGTGTACACCGAGCTGTCAGACAGGATGTGTTCCGTTGAGGGCCGGTCAGGAAAGGCGGGACAGAACGCAGATGCAGCGACTCCGTCCTCTGACTTGGAACCGTCAGTGAAGATGCTTTGAAAAGTGGGGAATTGGTGGCACAGTTCCGAAAAGTAAGTTCTGTAGGCCAGAGAACTGGTGGTGTCTTTTCGGTATGAGGCCAGATCGAATCGGACCTCAGGTGTTGTAAAGGTCCACGGGGGGCTGTCAGGGAACTTAGAGAAATCCGAGATGCCACCGACATCCAGATCGGCATTTTCCAAGTGCGGCTGAATGCGGAGTCCGAGAGGAGGTATGCAGTTTGGGTTGTCTGTAAATTTCTTATCGAAAGTGTTGTTGAATACAGCGTCGTAAGCAGGGTTTGTAGGTTCCGAAAACAATTTCAAATAATAATTCAGGGTCAGCTTCAATCTGCGGTTGGAGAGAGGCGGTTCCCCCGCCTCTGCGTACAGGCTGTGCACAGGGGTGGTGCGGAAAGCACCTAAGCTGAGACGGAGCCCTTGGTGGTGTACAGGGTCCAACAGTTTAAGATAGGATGGTCTGGCCGAGCCGTATACCACACTTCCATAATCCAGTTTGGACCGGACCAAAATGAAATGAAATGAAATGAAATTATGGTGCTTAGAGCCTCGCCGACCACTAAGGCCATCTCAAGGCTATCGCCGCGTCAATAACTACTAGAAGGATAAAAAAAACAACAACCAATTAAAACGAGTCACCACTTCAAACTTTCACTCCAAAGTTAAAAGAAAACTTCCATAGTTTAAAACCTTCAAATCTGGTTAAAAAGGTTCACTTCTTTTAAGAAGTCCATCAGCGCCCACGGAGGGACATCACGAAACAAAGTCTTCAAAGAAACTGCCGTGTAATGTCTGCGTCTAACGTCATGCAGATCCCAACAGTCAAGGAGCACGTATTTCATGGTGAGAGGCTCGTCACAGGGAATGCATCGAGGGGCCTCCTCCCCCTTCAACAAGTAAGAATGAGTAAAAAAAGTGTGCCCCGTACGCAGTCTGCACAGCACAGACTCCTCCTTTCTGTTCTTCACCCCCGAAGGGAGGGTCTCTTTTAGGTCCGGACGGATCTGGAAGAGCTTGTTGTCCGTCTGGGTGTTCCACTCCTCTTGCCAAAGATCCTTAACGTAAGTGTTCACCTTCCGCTTCATGTCTGTATAGGGTACCAAGGATCTGGACAATTCTTTCTTTACAGCGTTCCTGGCCAGCAGGTCCGCCCTTTCGTTACCACGAATGCCAACATGTCCGGGAACCCAGGCCAACGGTTCCAACGAGGTGGGTAAGTCGTCCGTCTGCGTCCCTGTGGACGTCGTCTGGACCGCGACGTCCACCGTCCTGGGTCTGACGACAGAGACGTAAGACGCCTTAGGCGACGCGGCCTCCACCTGTTTCTTTGCCTCAAAGAAGGATATCTTCTTTTCTGTCTTGACCTTCTGGATTTGTTTTTCTTTTTTCCAGGCGGGGCAGTCTTTCGATGAGGACGGGTGGCCACCTCCGCAGTTCGCACACCGGGCTGGACTGACGCAATCGCCCTGGTGCGCCGCCTTTGAACAGGTGCCACACGCCTCTTCCTCCTTGCATCGGTCTCTCACGTGTCCAAATTTCTGACATTTAAAACATCTTGAAATGAAATTATGGTGCTTAGAGCCTCGCCGACCACTAAGGCCATCTCAAGGCTATCGCCGCGTCAATAACTACTACAAGGATAAAAAAACAACCAATTAAAACGAGTCACCACTTCAAACTTTCCACTCCAAAGTTAAAAAAAAACTTCCATAGTTTAAAACCTTCAAATCTGGTTAAAAAGGTTCACTTCTTTTAAGAAGTCCATCAGCGCCCACGGAGGGACATCACGAAACAAAGTCTTCAAAGAAACCGCCGTGTAATGTCTGCGTCTAACGTCATGCAGATCCCAACAGTCAAGGAGCACGTGTTTCACGGTGAGAGGCTCGTCACAGGGAATGCATCGAGGGGCCTCTTCCCCCTTCAACAAGTAAGAATGAGTAAAAAAAAGTGTGCCCCGTACGCAGTCTGCACAGCACAGACTCCTCCTTTCTGTTCTTCACCCCCGAAGGGAGGGTCTCTTTTAGGTCCGGACGGATCTGGAAGAGCTTGTTGTCCGTCTGGGTGTTCCACTCCTCTTGCCAAAGATCCTTAACGTAAGTGTTCACCTTCCGCTTCATGTCTGTATAGGGTACCAAGGATCTGGACAATTCTTTCTTTACAGCGTTCCTGGCCAGCAGGTCCGCCCTTTCGTTACCACGAATGCCAACATGTCCGGGAACCCAGGCCAACACAACCTCGTATCCTTTCTTCGTTGCGAGAGTAAAAGTTTCATAAAATTCCAGCAGTTTGGGATGAGTGATATTCCTGCAGGCGATCGCCTCCAGGGCTGACAAGGAGTCGGAAAAGATCATGAATCTCTTCTGTTTCGAAGAGAGAACCATTTTTAACCCCAGAACCAGTGCGGTCAGTTCCGCGGTGTACACCGAGCTGTCAGACAGGATGTGTTCCGTTGAGGGCCGGTCAGGAAAGGCGGGACAGAACGCAGATGCGGCGACTCCGTCCTCTGACTTGGAACCGTCAGTGAAGATGCTTTGAAAAGTGGGGAATTTGTGGCACAGTTCCGAAAAGTAGGTTCTGTAGGCCAGAGAACTGGTGGTGTCCTTACGGTACGAGGCCAGATCGAATCGGACCTCAGGTGTTGTAAAGGTCCACGGGGGGCCGTCAGGGAACTTAGAGAAATCCGAGATGCCACCGACATCCAGATCGGCCTTTAATAAGTGCGGCTGAATGCGGAGTCCGAGAGGAGGTATGCAGTTTGGGTTGTCTGTAAATTTCTTATCGAAAGGGTTGTTGAATACAGCGTCGTAAGCAGGGTTTGTAGGTTCAGAGAACAATTTCAGATAATAGTTCAGGGTCAGCTTCAGTCTGCGGTTGGAAAGAGGCGGTTCCCCCGCCTCTGCGTACAGGCTGTGCACAGGGGTGGTGCGGAAAGCACCTAAGCTGAGACGGAGCCCTTGGTGGTGTACAGGGTCCAACAGTTTCAGATAGGACGGTCTGGCCGAGCCGTATACCACACTTCCATAATCCAGTTTGGACCGGACCAGGGCTCTGTAGAGGTGCAAGAGAGTTCTCTTATCAGCACCCCAGTTCGTGTGTGCCACAACTCGGATGATGTTAAGGGCTTTTTGGCAAGATACTTTCAGCTGTTTAATGTGGCTGAGGAAGTTCAGCTTCTGATCGAAGACGACCCCTAGAAATCTGGCTTCCTTGACCGCCGGGATGGTGGATGTTCCCAGACGGATTTCAGGGTCCGGATAGAACTGGCGAAAATTATGAAAATGGATGCATTCAGTTTTGGAGGACGAAAACGTGAAGCCATTCTCCTCTGCCCAACACTGGATTTTGTTGACGCAGAGCTGAAGCCGTCGCTGGATGCTGGCGTACGTGCTGCCGGTTGCATATAAGGCAAAATCATCCACGAACAGCGAGCTGTCCGATCCTTTCTGAACGGATTGAACGATGTCATTAATTTTGATGCTGAAAAGAGCCGGCGACAGGATGCTCCCTTGCGGGACACCCAGCTCCTGCTCGTGAATGTCGGACAGGGTGGTGCCGAGTCTCACCTGGAATTGTCTGTCTTGTAAAAAATTGTGGATGAACTGAGGCAGGTGTCCTCGGAAGCCGAGCTTGTGCAAGTCGGAAAGAATACCAAATTTCCACGTGGTATCGTAAGCTTTCTCCAAGTCAAAAAATATGGCCACCACATGTTGTTTGTTACGAAAGCATTTCTTACAGTGGTTTCCAGACGAACCAGATGGTCAACGGTAGAGCGATGCTTGCGGAAACCGCACTGTTCTTTCGCCAGAAGGCCGTCGGTCTCTAGTTTCCACATCAGTCTACCGTTGACCATCTTCTCCATCAGTTTGCAGATGCAGCTGGTCAGTGCAATTGGGCGGTAGTTGGAGGGGTTCGAGGGGTCTTTTCCCGGTTTCGGCAGCGGGATTATGAGGGCTTTCCGCCAGGAGGGTGGAAAAAAGCCTGTGACCCAGATGTGGTTATAAACTTTAAGCAGGGTGTCCAGACAGGTTTGGGGAAGGTGCTTTAGGAGTTTATAATGGACCTCGTCCATTCCTGGACAGGAATCCGTACAGGTCTGAAGGGCAGATTTAAGTTCGTTCATTGTGAAAGGAAGGTTGTAATTCTCTGTGTTGTCGGAAAAGAAGTTACATGGTGTTTTTTCTGACAGGTTTTTGGTTTTAAGAAAGCGAGCAGATTTGTTAGCAGATCTCGAGTTCTGTTCTATTGTGGAGGCAAGCAAATTGGCAACTGCTTTCTTCTCTGTGACCAGAGCGTCTGAGAGTTTAAGATGGTGAAAGGTCGGGCATACGTTTTTGCCCTTAATTCTTTTTAAAACCCTCCACACTTTCTTCTTGGGTGTGTTGGAGGTTAAGGAAGAGCAGAAATCTCTCCATGACTTCCTCTGGCTCTTTTTAAAACATACCTGGCTTTCGCCCTCAGCTGTTGATGGGTTCGAACGCTATCGGTCTCCGGTCTCCGAAAGACGCGTCGCTGCGCTCTCTTCCGAGACTTGCGGGCCTCCCGACATTCCGCGTTGAACCAGGGCGTTCTAGGGACCTGAGGCTTGGAGGTAGACGATGGGACTGCTGCTTTGGCGCAATCTAAAACGATCCGAGTCAGAGCGTCAGCAGGGTCCTTGCTTTTCAATACTGTTTCTTCCTGCAGCTCCGCTCTTATCTTGGTGGTAAAAAAACTCCAGTCTGCTTTGTCGTAGTACAGGCGGTCAGGCAGAGAGTCACCTTCTCCATCTGTGGGGCGGAGGACGACAGGAAAGTGGTCACTCCCGTGCAGATCGTCGTGCACTTTCCACTCGTAGTCCAGGACCAACGATGGATCGCAGACCGACAGATCTAAACACGAGAGCTTTCCAGAGGACAGATGCAGGTAAGTGGGAGACTTGTCGTTAAGACAGCACAAGTCCATGTCGAAAGAAGGTTTTCCAAGAGAAGACCTCGGGCTGATGTCATCTCACTTCCCCAGAGCGGGGAGTGTCCATTGAAGTCGCCCAACAGTAAAAACGGACGTGGGAGCTGGTCGACCAGGTTCATGAGGTCCTGCCTCAGAACACGGACGGAAGGAGGAAGGTAGAGAGAGCAGACAGTGATGGTTTTCTCAAGCGTGACTCTCACTGCCACCGCCTGTAAAGGGGTGCTTAAAAGAACTGTACTGTATAAAAGGGACTTGCGAATAAAAAGAGCGACACCTCCCGTCAATCCCTCTTGCTTCGGTTGAGCGGGTTTAAAAACGGAGTTAAAACCAGAGAGACATAAAACTCTCTTTGCAGAGTCTCCTGCAGCGCCAGCACTGAAGGTTTCAAAGCACGACAAAGCAGCTGGAGTTCCTGAAAATTGGCGTGGAACCCCCGGAAGTTCCAGTGGATCACTGCCATTAAAAAAGGTTAAAAAAAATAAAGCAGCAGCCTATTCCATCGCTACCCCCTGCGGTGGCTCAAGGTCCGCCAGGATGGAGTATTTATTTTTCGAAATAAATTTTTCGGATTCCGACCGAGTCGGAATATCCACCACCTCGGCCCCTCCCGATCCCGCCGAGGCCGCAACCCTCCCCTCCTTGAGTTTTGGAGGTACGGGGGGTTTCCGGCCACTTCCGCCAGCCCGAGGGCCAGGCAGACGAGAGGCGGGGCGAGGGGTGCCGGGGGGTGGGGTGGGGCGGGAGGCGGACAACGTGCCTCCGCCCGAGGCTTTTCTCTCCCGCCCAGCAGCCCCTGAGGACTGCCGCACAGGATGGGAAGGGGTGGACACGGCGTCTCCACCCAAGGCCAACGGTTCTAACAAGGCGGTTAAGTCGTCCGTCTGCGTTCCTGTGGACGTCGTCTGGACCGCGACGTCCACCATCCTGGGTCTGACGACAGAGGCATACGACACCTTAGGCGACGCGGCCTCCACCTGTTTCTTTGCCTCAAAGAAGGATATCTTTTTTTCAGTCTTGACCTTCTGGATTTGTTTCTCTTTTTTCCAGGCGGGGCAGTCTTTCGATGAGGACGGGTGGCCACCTCCGTAGTTCGCACACCGGGCTGCACTGACGCAATCGCCCTGGTGCGCCGCCTTCGAACAGGTGCCACACGCCTCTTCTTCCTTACATCGGTCTCTCACGTGTCCGAATTTCTGACATTTAAAGCATCTCAGAGGGGACGGCACATACAAGCTTACACTGACCATCAGGTATCCGACCCGAATGTCCTTGGGGACATCCGGGCAGCAGAAGGTGAGGAAGAAAGTGTTGGTCGGGACTCTGTCCGACCCCTTCCTCACCGTCACCCTGTACACGTCGGTCACTCCCTGAGAGGACAGCTCGCTCTTGATCTCGGCCTTAGACACACCTTTCAACTCCGGGCATCTGATGACCCCCTTTGAGCAGTTGAGACCTTTGTGAGGGGAAACCTTCACCGCCCTATCCACGAAAGTGGTCGCCTTGAGAAGGAGCTGTGTCTGCCTTTTGGACTCCGTCTGAACTAAAAATGCTCCGCTCCTCAGCCTCTTGATGGACTTCAGCGATCCTGCCAGACACTGAAAGCCCTTCTGGATAGCGAAGGGGCTGAGAGCCGACAACGGCTTGTCGTCATCAGCGCCCTCCATCACCAGCCACGATGGCCAAAATCCAGAGCTCTCAACGACCTCCGAATCGGAGTCTGAGTCGTCTGTTCCCTGTCTTCGTCTTTTACCCGAGTTAGGGGTGTGTGATTTTTTGGAAGTCATGTTGAAAAAAATGTGAATTCATCCCTCCCTTACCCACCCACCATGGGGTCCAACTTAGGGGCCAGGGTCAAGGGAACACCAGCTTGACCCCTTCCAGGTTTCGGGAGGGATATACGACCAACAGTCCAGCTCCAACGTGTTCCCCCCCGATCATGCCCAGCTCCCGGGGACAGAGAACCGAGCACTACGGGGGTTACCTTCGTCAGCCACTAAACTGCCAGTCTTGACCCAGCCCCACGAAGGGGTAGCCGATTGACACACACGGGCCAATGTGTGCCGCCTGTCTTAGGAGAGGTCCGAGCCAAAGGGATGTGTTGAGAGCAGCGTGCTCTCTCAATCCCCAGGATCTCATTCCCCTCCATCACAGGTCGCGCCGCACGGCAAACACGGCGGGCCTGAAGAAGGCCGCAGAGAAAAAAGAATGTGGAAAAGAAGGCTTGATGGGGAGCTGAGGACAGAAAAGAGGCAGGTAAAAAGAAGAATAGAGAACAGCGAAAGGGACAGTGGGTCACGTTTAGTTTGGGCCTCACTCACGACCTGTTCGGCATGGGAAGCCCTATCAGGGGCATCAGTACAAAACCACCACTTATTCAGCCCTGACAGCTACGATGGCTATGTAGGCTGTCAATTAAGACCTGGGACCAGAGCACCAAACCCCAAGAAGCACTGATGCCCCCGCCGACATAGCTCGCTCGATCACTGGCCACTAAGCCTCCCGACCACGACAAGGTAGTGAGCCTCCCGGGAGTGGGTCAGGAGAACACCAGCCTGACCCCCTCCAGGTTTCGGGAGGAGCATGTGTCACAGCTCCATTGTCTGGCTGGAGGTTGTGACTTTATATGCAAAATTCTCTTCTCTAACTGTTTGTTGGTTGTGCTTTCCAGTGAATCCTCAACTAGACTGGTCTCGGGTGACTGAACCATCTGTTCTCTTCTTTACTGTTTTCTTCTATGAGTAACTTCACCTCTGCATCAGTTTTGCCCTCTGGCCATTCCTGCCAATGTCTTCCCAAAGTGATTGAAATTATTGTGTTCAAGAGATGTTTGAGGTTCACAGGGTTTTCCTCACAATCTTTTGTTTATTTCAGGTCTTGTAGCTGGCATACCAGCCAGATTGTATTTTTTGCCTGTCCCATCCATGATCTTCCGCATCCTAGACGGCTACCTTTAGGTTCCTTAACTTCATAGTGCAGTGGGTTTTGAGGGTTTCTAATGCTCTGAAGTAGGCCTTAACTTGTTCTGGGTTTCTAATGCTCTGAAGTAGGCCTTAACCTGTTGTAACTTGTTTCTGGCCTGCACTAAAGGAAGTGCAGCATGTATCGCATGGTCTCCCTAAGAGTGTCTTTTGTAGTTCCAAGGACCAGCCTCGTAGTCAAGGGCTGATTCAAAAAGGGTCCAAATGTGTGTACCAAAACAGTTTTGTTTTTTTTACAATAAAATAGAAAAAATAACACTGATCACACTGATATAAAGTTTAGCACTGTGAGGGGATGGGAACATAATTAGATTTTGATTTTTAATAATTATTATTCACACTTCTGGCCATGACAGAGCGCCTTACAGAGTCGCAAGGTGAGAGTGTGTGATGGAGGTTATGCAAGCTCAGAATGCAGCTTGCCAGTGGAAAGCATTCAGTGCCGTACAGAACATGCGACTGACTGCCTCTGTGCTGATGCTCTCCATACCTCTGTGAGCAGAACACTGCAGCAGATAACAGATACCATACAGAGTGCTAGTAAGAGAGTTCTTTTGGGTCAAAAGGGAACCAACATTTTCAGTTTCATGAATCTTATACTAAATTGGTAGAAGACGCAAACTGGCTTTTATGAATGTTTTCCAGTTTCTTACCAGCCATGACATTTCATAAAGAATGAAACTTTAAAAGTGATTTTACTAAGGCAGCACAGCATTGTTTAGTTCTTAAGTACAATTTTGTTGACATTTTACACAGTGCACAAGAGATACTTCATGCTCTGCTTATTGATGCGTAGAATTTAAATATATACATATGTGTTAACCAGGTTTGTTTGGATGATTATTGTCTGAGCACTGTCCAGAAAGTATGGAAGGCAGATGATGACAAAATTGACCATCATCATGTCTTGAAGTGAAAAGAATGGTACAATATACATATTTTTCTTTGGAAATGAACTGATATTTGCAAATGTGACTCATGAACCCTTGCACAGTAGACGTCAATTTAGCATGGGAAAGAGAATGCAGCTGGCTGGGGTGTGAAGGTGGCAAAATGAAGTGTATCTGTTGGGACCTCCGTCTCTCCTTTTCTCTCTCATTGACTCAACTCAGGCCTGTATCTCCAATCTGAAGACATGGATGACTGAAAACAAATTTAAATTAAATGAGGAAAAAACTGAAATGATGATTATCACCCCACAAAGACTTTGCCACTCAGTCTCTCTTCCTTCCTCAGTCTCCCTCAATGGCACCGACACTCCTCTTTCCTCTTCTGTCCGCAGTCTTGGTGTCATACTCGACCAGTCTCTTTCCTATCAGCAGCATGTTGCAAATATATGCAAAATGTGTTACTTTGAAATTCGCAGAATTGCATCCATTCGTCATCTCCTGACTGAAGATGCAACCAAAACTCTCCTCTGTGTCTTTGTGCTGTCCTGCCTGGATTATTGTAATTCCCTACTTGTTGGTTCACGCAGTTGCCTCATTGCTAGGCTTCGGGAAGTCCAGAACTATGCTGCTTGTCTTGTCTTTCATTCCTCTAAATTTGATCACGTCTCTCCTCTCCTTCATGCTTTACACTGGCTCCCAGTACAAGAAAGAATACAAAGTCGTCTCTCTTTATTTCAAGTCCATTGAGGCCACAGTATCTTTCTGATCTCATTCATCCTTACATACCCTCACGCCAACTCCGCTCTTCTTCTAACATCCGTATGCTTAGGATCCCCCCTGCTCAAACCAAATTGTATGGCCAAAGTAGCTGTTCATTCCAAGTCCCCTTTCTTTGGAAACAACTTCCTCAACCTCTCCGTCACTCATCTTCACTGCAGTCTTTCAAATCCAGTCTGAAGACGCACCTTTTCCCCTCCTGATTAATTCTCAACAGCTCATCCCTTTGCAGTATGAACGAAAATGACTATTAGTGACTGAGTGAGTTTTGATAGTTTCAGAATGAACAATTTTGAATGATGTTTGTTATCTTGTGTTCAAATTTTCCTTTTTGATATTTACATTCTATTTGTAAACACCTAGGGCTTATTTTCAAGATGAGGCGTAAATGCTCATAATAATAACAATAATAATTAAAGTGCATCAGATAGTTATGAAGAAAAATGAGTGCCTGGAAGATGAAAATGGGTCAAACTCCAGAACTCGTTGGAAATGGGGGTCTCTCAGTCTGATTCAATATACACATGTGTTTACAATGATTATTCATGTGTTTCACATGTTACCAGGATTCCAACTGAATAAAGAAATATCTGCAACAATTTTGTGAAAATCTGATTTGTTCTTGTGTCTGAAATTTCTAAAAATATCCAAAATTTCTGCTCCATTCTATGACATGGCAATGTGTCTGAAAATGAAGTGGTCAGAAACAAATAAGTACAAACCTTATCAAAATCCAGTCCATATAGATCTGATCTATGTTTATTTCTTGTTCAAACAAAACATCTATCAATAAAATGGTAAATCAAGTTTGAAATATTACACAAAGACCCATGTGACAGCCACAAACTTCCCATTCCTCAAGACATGTTTCTCATTCATTCAAAGGCAAGCACAAGAATACACTACACATTCTTTACTTGCAATAGGTGGTCAACACATCTTTCTTTAACAGCACATACACTAATTTTCTGATGAAAATGTCTGTTCAACTATATAAATGCAATCGAGGTCACATATCAATTTTAGGTTCCGCTTTTCTGTTTTACTTCTGTACATGTTAACATCCCAATAAAAATATACATGTAAACAAAATCAAAACTATTTTCACATAAATCATGCAGATTCATCGCCAGAAAGCATAAATCGGTTTGACAAACACCCTTCAAAAATGTGTGTTTACACAGCATCAGAGAAGGTGGTGTTTCCAACAGCGTGTAAATGAAATGTGCGTATGTTACACGGAAGTATCCGATATGTTGATTCACAGCCAATGGTTGATATATTGTTCAAAAATAAACTGTGTATGTTATTTTTGTTGTTATTATGGTTTGTTTATGCATTTTTCTCTCATCCGATTAAGTTTAGACACAATCACTGTTTCTGACACATGGCAAGATGGGGTGATATTCTGATACTGGCGTAAGATTTCGTAACACATCTACTCATGTTGTTCAATAAGACTGCTTTCAGTTGAAGACTTGTTACATCAAAAGTTCCAAATGACAATGTTCAAAGTAGAAAATCACCCCCTTTAATTACCTTGATGATGGGTTGTACTGTCTGGTGAATTTTTATCATGAAATGATGTAATTTATCAGTTTACATGACAGACCAAGTGTGGAATGAAAAAATCATTGCATCCAAGATATATGAAATGAAATGAAATTATGGTGCTTAGAGCCTCGCCGACCACTAAGGCCATCTCAAGGCTATCGCCGCGTCAATTACTACTACAAGGCTAAAAAAAAACAACCAATTAAAACGAGTCACCACTTCAAACTTTCCACTCCAAAGTTAAAAAAAAACTTCCATAGTTTAAAACCTTCAAATCTGGTTAAAAAGGTTCACTTCTTTTAAGAAGTCCATCAGCGCCCACGGAGGGACATCACGAAACAAAGTCTTCAAAGAAACCGCCGTGTAATGTCTGCGTCTAACGTCATGCAGATCCCAACAGTCAAGGAGCACGTGTTTCACGGTGAGAGGCTCGTCACAGGGAACGCATCGAGGGGCCTCCTCCCCCTTCAACAAGTAAGAATGAGTAAAAAAAAGTGTGCCCCGTACGCAGTCTGCACAGCACAGATTCCTCCTTTCTGTTCTTCACCCCCGAAGGGAGGGTCTCCCCCAGGTCCGGACGGATCTGGAAGAGCTTGTTGTCCATCTGGGTGTTCCACTTCTCTTGCCAAAGATCCTTAACGTAAGTATTGACCTTCCGCTTCATGTCTGTATAGGGTACCAAGGATCTGGACAATTCTTTCTTTACAGCGTTCCTGGCCAGCAGGTCCGCCCTTTCGTTACCACGGATGCCAACATGCCATCCAAGATATATGCTTATCGTTTTGCAGAATTTGATTCAAACAGCCACGTTTTACATCACACAGGTTCTGAGAAAATGAACTATGAACTGATTGTGATTGATTTTTTAAAATTAAGTTTGAAGCATTTCACGGTTAGAAGTGCTTGAAATGAAGTCAAGTGTTACATTCGGACAGAGAGCACATGTTCTTCCGCTTTGCGCAGATAACAAAATTTCTCATTCTCAGTTGTTTTTTTGTCTGTTTGTTGCTTTTTTGTTTTGTTTTTCGGTGTTGGGGGTTGTTTTTTTCATTGTTCTGCTTTTATTACATTTTGTTTTTCTGTAATCCTACAGAACAGCTGACAAAGACTGCCAGAGGAAGGAGAACCAGTTCTTGCAAACCAAGCAGCTCGTACAGAAGAGGCTGCTTGAGATGAAGAACACCTGGTGGGATAGAAAGTCCAAAGAGCTTTGGTCTGCTGCTGATGCTCACGACATGAAGACCTTCCATGATGGTCTCCGAGCTGTGTATGGGCCAAGAGTCACAGGATCAACCCCCGTCCGAGCCTCGGACCAGACCACCCTCCTGACAGACAAGAAAGACATTCTTGCCCGCTGGACAGAGCACTTCAACACCCTCCTCAGCAGGGACTCCCACAGCTACCAGTCAATGACTCGTTAGCTGACCCTCCCACCAAGGCCAAGACCCGCAAGGCCCTGAAGCTGACAACGTCAGGAAAAGCACCAGGAGCAGATGGAATCCAGGCTGACATCTACAAGTATGGAGGCGAGGTGCTGACAGACAAGCTGACCGCCCTGTTTCAGTCTATCTGGGAGACAGGGGAGGTCCCGCAGGATTTCAAGGATGCTTCTATAGTCCACATTTCCAAACGGAAGGGAGACAAAACATCCTGTGATAACCACCGTGGAATCTCTCTCCTCTGCGTCGCCAGCAAGATCTTCGCCTGCATCATACTGAACAGACTGGTCATGTCTCCGACACAGTCATCCCTGAAGCACAGTGCGGCTTCCACTCAGGCAGGGGAACATGTGACGTGGTATTTGCTGTACGCCAGATGCAAGAGAAGTGCCATGAGCAGAACAAGGAGCTCCACATGGTCTTTGTAGACCTGACTAAGGCCTTTGACACAGTGAACCACCATGGTCTGTGGAAGATCCTCCTAAAGTTCGGCTGCCCAGAGAGCCTAATCCAGCTGATTGCGTCTTTCCATGATGGCATGCAGGTGAGAGTAAAGGAAAATACTGACATGTCGGATCCGTTTCCTGTGGTAAATTGAGTGAAGCAGGTCTGCGTCTTGGCACCCACACTGTTCTCCATTCTCTTCTCTGCCATGCTGATTGACGCCTTCCAAGACTGTGACTGGGGCATCTACATTCAGTTTCGCACAGATGGCAAACTTTTCAACTTCCGGCGACTCCATTCCAGGTCCAGGGTGTTTGAGGCACTGATGAGAGAGTTCCTCTTTGCTGATGACTGCGCGCTTGCTGCACACACCCATGAGGATATGCAGTTTATTATGGACAGGTTCTCAACCTCCTGCAGGTGCTTTGGACTTGCCATCAGCCTCAGCAAGACCGAGTCCATGTACCAACCGGCTAGCTCACAGAACGCCAGTGCCTCCCCCCCACTTGCAATCAAGATCAATGACACAGAGATCAAGTCAGTCGACAAGTTTTGCTACCTGGACAGCACCCTATGCAGCAACGGAGCCCTTGATGCAGAAGTGACGCTGCGCATCGCCAAGCCCAGCTCCGCCTTTGGCAGGATCAACAACAGGCTGTGGAACAACAAAGGCATCAGGCTCAGCACCAAAATCAAAACTTACAGAGCTGTTGTGCTGACCACCTTGTTGTACTGATGTGAAACATGGATGACATATCGCTGTCACATTCAACAACTTGAGCAGTTTCACCAGAGATGCCTACGAAAGATCCTCGGCATAAGTGGCAAGACAGGGTCTCCAACCTCCAGGTCCTAGAGAGGAGCGGCCTGCCCAGCATCGAAAGCCTACTGATCCAGTGCCAACTACGCTGGACAGGACACGTTGTCTGCATAACAGACAGCAGGATCTTGAAGATGCTTTTGTATGGCCAGCTGAAGGAAGGCCACCGTGAACTTGGAAGACCCTGTAAGTGCTTCAAAGACACCTTGAAGACAAACCTCAAAGCCTGTGACAAAGACATCGCTTCCTGGGAAATTGATGCCCTTGACCACTGTCGCTGGAGGATGCTGTGCTCCAGTGGCATAAAGACATTTGTGGCATAAAGAGAACGCTGGCCATTAAGGAGAAGCGTAAGCGAAGGAAGCAGGGCTCAACTTTTGGAGACGTTTTCCCTTGCAACACCTGTGGGAAGTGCTGCGCATCCAGAATCGGCCTCTTCTCCCATATGAGGACACACACCGACAGATAAGCCTGCCTGCTTACTCATCCGTCAGACCGACAGGAGACTCCATCAATCCTACAGATTTGTTCATTATAAGGATACAGCTAATCAATTCTATGTTGATTAATCTAATAAAAAGATACAAAGAATCCAGTGTTTTTATCACAATTCTTCAGATAAAGAAGATTACTTTTGTCAAGTGATATAAATTATACTGTTCCTACTTCATAATATAATGAATAGTAGTACTCTAAACAGTTAAACATTGAAAAGAATCAATATGTGGAGTGATGGCCTAGAGGTAACGCGTCCGCCTAGGAAGCAAGAAAATCTGAGCACGCTGGTTCGAATCATGGCTCAGCCGCCAATATTTTCTCCCCCTCCAATAGACCTTGAGTGGTGGTCTGGACGCTTGTCATTCAGATGAGCCGATAAACCGAGGTCCCGTGTGCAGCATGCATTTAGCGCATGTAAAAGAACCCATGGCAACAAAAGGGTTGTTCCTGGCAAAATTCTGTAGAGAAATCCACTTCAATAGGAAAAACAAAGAAACCTGCACGCAGGAAAAAATACAAAAAATGGGTGGTGCTGTAGTATAGTGACGCGCTCTCCCTGGGGAGAACAGCCCAAATTTCACACAGAAAAATCTGTTGTGATAAAATGAAATACAAGTACAAATACAAAATGGATTGTCTGCAGTGTTTCTGAAAAAATAAAATCATCTAGGGTGGGGAAGTTAGTTTTGGTATTTTGGGTTCCATTTACATATATCATAAGGTTTTATCTAATCATTAATAAGATACATAATTTTGTGCAGACTTTAATTTCATTGCATAGGCTTATGACTGCATGACAGATTTGTTATTAGCATTATCATAAACCAGTAATTCAAACATCTATGTTGGGAAAGTTAGTTTGGGTAACTTGGATTCCATGTTACATGAAATGAAATGAAATTATGGTGCTTAGAGCCTCGCCGACCACTAAGGCCATCTCAAGGCTATCGCCGCGTCAATAACTACTACAAGGATAAAAAAACAACAACCAATTAAAACGAGTCACCACTTCAAACTTTCACTCCAAAGTTAAAAGAAAACTTCCATAGTTTAAAACCTTCAAATCTGGTTAAAAATGTTCACTTCTTTTAAGAAGTCCATCAGCGCCCACGGAGGGACATCACGAAACAAAGTCTTCAAAGAAACCGCCGTGTAATGTCTGCGTCTAACGTCATGCAGATCCCAACAGTCAAGGAGCACGTGTTTCACGGTGAGAGGCTCGTCACAGGGAATGCATCGAGGGGCCTCCTCCCCCTTCAACAAGTAAGAATGAGTAAAAAAAGTGTGCCCCGTACGCAGTCTGCACAGCACAGACTCCTCCTTTCTGTTCTTCATCCCCGAAGGGAGGGTCTCTTTTAGGTCCGGACGTATCTGGATGAGCTTGTTGTCCATCTGGGTGTTCCACTCCTCTTGCCAAAGATCCTTAACGTAAGTGTTGACCTTCCGCTTCATGTCTGTATAGGGTACCAAGGATCTGGACAATTCTTTCTTTACAGCGTTCCTGGCCAGCAGGTCCGCCCTTTCGTTACCACGAATGCCAACATGTCCGGGAACCCAGGCCAACACAACCTGGTATCTTTTCTTCGTTGCGAGAGTAAAAGTTTCATAAAATTCCAGCAGTTTGGGATGAGTGATATTCCTGCAGGTGATCGCCTCCAGGGCTGACAAGGAGTCGGAAAAGATCATGAATCTCTTCTGTTTCGAAGAGAGAACCATTTTTAACCCCAGAACCAGTGCGGTCAGTTCCGCGGTGTACACCGAGCTGTCAGACAGGATGTGTTCCGTTGAGGGCCGGTCAGGAAAGGCGGGACAGAACGCAGATGCGGCGACTCCGTCCTCTGACTTGGAACCGTCAGTGAAGATGCTTTGAAAAGTGGGGAATTTGTGGCACAGTTCCGAAAAGTAGGTTCTGTAGGCCAGAGAACTGGTGGTGTCCTTACGGTATGAGGCCAGATCGAATCGGACCTCAGGTGTTGTAAAGGTCCACGGAGGGCTGTCAGGGAACTTAGAGAAATCCGAGATGCCACCGACATCCAGATCGGCCTTTTCTAAGTGCGGCTGAATGCGGAGTCCGAGAGGAGGTATGCAGTTTGGGTTGTCTGTAAATTTCTTATCGAAACGGTTGTTGAATACAGCGTCGTAAGCAGGGTTTGTAGGTTCCGAAAACAATTTCAAATAATAATTCAGGGTCAGCTTCAGTCTGCGGTTGGAAAGAGGCGGTTCCCCCGCCTCTGCGTACAGGCTGTGCACAGGGGTGGTGCGGAAAGCACCTAAGCTGAGATGGAGCCCTTGGTGGTGTACAGGGTCCAACAGTTTCAGATAGGACGGTCTGGCCGAGCCGTATACCACACTTCCATAATCCAGTTTGGACCGGACCAGGGCTCTGTAGAGGTGCAAGAGAGTTCTCTTATCAGCACCCCAGTTCGTGTGTGCCACAACTTGGATGATGTTAAGGGCTTTTTGGCAAGATACTTTCAGCTGTTTAATGTGGCTGAGGAAGTTCAGCTTCTGATCGAAGACCACCCCTAGAAATCTGGCTTCCTTGACCGCCGGGATGGTGGATGTTCCCAGATGGATTTCAGGGTCCGGATAGAACTGGCGAAAATTATGAAAATGGATGCATTCAGTTTTGGAGGATGAAAACGTGAAGCCATTCTCCTCTGCCCAACACTGGATTTTGTTGACGCAGAGCTGAAGCCGTCGCTGGATGCTGGCGTACGTGCTGCCGGTTGCATTTAAGGCAAAATCATCCACGAACAGCAAGCTGTCCGATCCTTTCTGAACGGATTGAACGATGTCATTAATTTTGATGCTGAAAAGAACTGGCGACAGGATGCTCCCTTGCGGGACACCCAGCTCCTGCTTGTGAATGTCGGACAGGGTGGTGCCGAGTCTCACCTGGAATTGTCTGTCTTGTAAAAAATTGTGGATGAACTGAGGCAGGTGTCCTCGGAAGCCGAGCTTGTGCAAGTCGGAAAGAATACCAAATTTCCACGTGGTATCGTAAGCTTTCTCCAAGTCAAAAAATATGGCCACCACATGTTGTTTGTTCACAAAAGCATTTCTTACAGTGGTTTCCAGACGAACCAGATGGTCAACGGTAGAGTGATGCTTGCGGAAACCGCACTGTTTTTTCGCCAGAAGGCCGTCGGTCTCTAGTTTCCACATCAGTCTACCGTTGACCATCTTCTCCATCAGTTTGCAGATGCAGCTGGTCAGTGCAATTGGGCGGTAGTTGGAGGGGTTCGAGGGGTCTTTTCCCGGTTTCGGCAGCGGGATTATGAGGGCTTTCCGCCAGGAGGGTGGAAAAAAGCCCGTGACCCAGATGTGGTTATAAACTTTAAGCAGGGTGTCCAGACAGGTTTGGGGAAGGTGCTTTAGGAGTTTATAATGGACCTCGTCCATTCCTGGACAGGAATTCGTACAGGTCTGAAGGGCAGATTTAAGTTCGTTCATTGTGAAAGGAAGGTTGTAATTCTCTGTGTTGTCGGAAAAGAAGTTACATGGTGTTTTTTCTGACAGGTTTTAGGTTTTAAGAAAGCGAGCAGATTTGTTAGCAGATCTCGAGTTCTGTTCTATTGTGGAGGCAAGCAAGTTGGCAACTGCTTTCTTCTCTGTGACCAGAGCGTCTGAGAGTTTAAGATGGTGAAAGGTCGGGCATACGTTTTTGCCCTTAATTCTTTTTAAAACCCTCCACACTTTCTTCTTGGGTGTGTTGGAGGTTAAGGAAGAGCAAAAATCTCTCCATGACTTCCTCTGGCTCTTTTTGAAAACATACCTGGCTTTCGCCCTCAGCTGTTGATGGGTTCGAACGCTATCGGTCTCCGGTCTCCGAAAGACGCGTCGCTGCGCTCTCTTCCGAGACTTGCGGGCCTCCCGACATTCCGCGTTGAACCAGGGCGTTCTAGGGACCTGTGGCTTGGAGGTAGACGATGGGACTGCTGCTTTGGCGCAATCTAAAACGATCCGAGTCAGAGCGTCAGCAGGGTCCTTGCTTTTCAATACTGTTTCTTCCTGCAGCTCCGCTCTTATCTTCTTGGTAAAAAAGCTCCAGTCTGCTTTGTCGTAGTTCAGGCGGTCAGGCAGAGAGTCACCTTCTCCATCTGTGGGGCGGAGGACGACAGGAAAGTGGTCACTCCCGTGCAGATCGTCGTGCACTTTCCACTCGTAGTCCAGGACCAACGATGGATCACAGACCGACAGATCTAAACACGAGAGCTTTCCAGAGGACAGATGCAGGTACGTGGGAGACTTGTCGTTAAGACAGCACAAGTCCATGTCTGAAAAAAGGTTTTCCAAGAGAAGACCTCGGGCTGATGTCATCTCACTTCCCCAGAGCGGGGAGTGTCCATTGAAGTCGCCCAACAGTAAAAACGGACGTGGGAGCTGGTTGACCAGGTTCATGAGGTCCTGCCTCAGAACACGGACGGAAGGAGGAAGGTAGAGAGCAGACAGTGATGGTTTTCTCAAGCGTGACTCTGACTGCCACCGCCTGTAAAGGGGTGCTTAAAAGAACTGTACTGTATAAAAGGGACTTGCGAATAAAAAGAGCGACACCTCCCGTCAATCCCTCTTGCTTCGGTTGAGCGGGTTGAAATGAAATGAAATTATGGTGCTTAGAGCCTCGCCGACCACTAAGGCCATCTCAAGGCTATCGCCGCGTCAATTACTACTACAAGGCTAAAAAAAACAACCAATTAAAACGAGTCACCACTTCAAACTTTCCACTCCAAAGTTTAAAAAAAAACTTCCATAGTTTAAAACCTTCAAATCTGGTTAAAAAGGTTCACTTCTTTTAAGAAGTCCATCAGCGCCCACGGAGGGACATCACGAAACAAAGTCTTCAAAGAAACCGCCGTGTAATGTCTGCGTCTAACGTCATGCAGATCCCAACAGTCAAGGAGCACGTGTTTCACGGTGAGAGGCTCGTCACAGGGAACGCATCGAGGGGCCTCCTCCCCCTTCAACAAGTAAGAATGAGTAAAAAAAGTGTGCCCCGTACGCAGTCTGCACAGCACAGATTCCTCCTTTCTGTTCTTCACCCCCGAAGGGAGGGTCTCCCCCAGGTCCGGACGGATCTGGAAGAGCTTGTTGTCTATCTGGGTGTTCCATTTCTCTTGCCAAAGATCTTTAACGTAAGAATTGACCTTCCGCTTCATGTCTGTATAGGGTACCAAGGATCTGGACAATTCTTTCTTTACAGCGTTCCTGGCCAGCAGGTCCGCCCTTTCGTTACCACGAATGCCAACATGTCCGGGAACCCAGGCCAACACAACCTCGTATCCTTTCTTCGTTGCGAGAGTAAAAGTTTCATAAAATTCCAGCAGTTTGGGATGAGTGATATTCCTGCAGGCGATCGCCTCCAGGGCTGATAAGGAGTCGGAAAAGATCATGAATCTCTTCTGTTTGGAAGAGAGAACCATTTTTAACCCCAGGACCAGTGCAGTCAGTTCCGCGGTGTATACCGAGCTGTCAGACAGGATGTGTTCCTGTTGAGGGCCGGTCAGGAAAGGCGGGACAGAACGCAGATGCGGCGACTCCGTCCTCTGACTTGGAACCGTCAGTGAAGATGCCTTGAAAGGTGGGGAATTTGTGGCACAGTTCCGAAAAGTAGGTTCTGTAGGCCAGAGAACTGGTGGTGTCCTTACGGTACGAGGCCAGATCAAATCGGACCTCAGGTGTTGTAAAGGTCCACGGGGGGCTGTCAGGGAACTTAGAGAAATCTGAGATGCCACCGACATCCAGATCGGCATTTTCCAAGTGCGGCTGAATGCGGAGTCCGAGAGGAGGTATGCAGTTTGGGTTGTCTGTAAATTTCTTATCGAAAGGGTTGTTGAATACAGCATCGTAAGCAGGGTTTGTAGGTTCCGAAAACAATTTCAAATAATAGTTCAGGGTCAGCTTCAGTCTGCGGTTGGAAAGAGGCGGTTCCCCCGCCTCTGCATACAGGCTGTGCACAGGGGTGGTGCGGAAAGCACCCAAGCTGAGACGGAGCCCTTGGTGGTGTACAGGGTCCAACAGTTTCAGGTAGGACGGTCTGGCCGAGCCGTATACAACACTTCCATAATCCAGTTTGGACCGGACCAGGGCTCTGTAGAGGTGCAAGAGAGTCCTCTTATCAGCACCCCAGTTCGTGTGTGCCACAACTCGGATGATGTTCAGGGCTTTTAGGCAAGATATTTTCAGCTGTTTAATGTGGCTGAGAAAATTCAGCTTCTGATCGAAGACGACCCCTAGAAATCTGGCTTCCTTGACCGCCGGGATGGTGGATGTTCCCAGACGGATTTCAGGGTCCTGATAGAATTGGCGAAAATTATGAAAGTGGATGCATTCAGTTTTGGAGGACGAAAATGTGAAGCCATTCTCCTCTGCCCAACACTGGATTTTGTTGACGCAGAGCTGAAGCCGTCGCTGGATGCTGGCGTACGTGCTGCCGGTTGCATATAAAGCAAAATCATCCACGAACAGCGAGCTGTCCGATCCTTTCTGAACGGATTGAACGATGTCATTAATTTTGATGCTGAACAGAGCAGGCGACAGGATGCTCCCCTGCGGGACACCCAGCTCCTGCTCGTGAATGTCGGACAGGGTGGTGCCGACTCTCACCTGGAATTGTCTGTCTTGTAAAAAATTGTGGATAAACTGAGGCAGGTGTCCTCGGAAGCCGAGCTTGTGCAAGTCGGAAAGAATACCAAATTTCCACGTGGTATCGTAAGCTTTCTCCAGGTCAAAAAATATGGCCACCACATGTTGTTTGTTGACGAAAGCATTTCTTATCGTGGTTTCCAGACGAACCAGATGGTCAACGGTAGAGCGATGCTTGCGGAAACCGCACTGTTCCTTCGCCAGAAGGCCGTCGGTCTCTAGTTTCCACATCAGTCTACCGTTGACCATCTTCTCCATCAGTTTGCAGACGCAGCTGGTCAGTGCAATTGGGCGGTAGTTGGAGGGGTTCGAGGGGTCTTTTCCCGGTTTCGGCAGCGGGATTATGAGGGCTTTCCGCCAGGAGGGTGGAAAGAAGCCTGTGACCCAGATGTGGTTATAAACTTTAAGCAGGGTGTCCAGACAGGTTTGGGGAAGGTGCTTTAGGAGTTTATAATGGACTTCGTCCATTCCTGGACAGGAATCCGTACAGGTCTGAAGGGCAGATTTAAGTTCGTTCATTGTGAAAGGAAGGTTGTAATTCTCTGTGTTGTCGGAAAAGAAGTTACATGGTGTTTTTTCTGACAGGTTTTTGGTTTTAAGAAAGCGAGCAGATTTGTTAGCAGATCTCGAGTTCTGTTCTATTGTGGAGGCAAGCAAATTGGCAACTGCTTTCTTCTCTGTGACCAGAGCGTCTGAAAGTTTAAGATGGTGGAAGGTCGGGCATGCGTTTTTGCCCTTAATTCTTTTTAAAACCCTCCACACTTTCTTCTTGGGTGTGTTGGAGGTTAAGGAAGAGCAGAAATCTCTCCAAGACTTCCTCTGGCTCTTTTTAAAAACATACCTGGCTTTCGCCCTCAGCTGTTGATGGGTTCGAACGCTATCGGACTCCGGTCTCCGAAAGACGCGTCGCTGCGCTCTCTTCCGAGACTTGCGGGCCTCCCGACATTCCGCGTTGAACCAGGGCGTTCTAGGGACCTGAGGCTTGGAGGTAGACGATGGGACTGCTGCTTTGGCGCAATCTAAAACGATCCGAGTCAGAGCGTCAGCAGGGTCCTTGCTTTTCAATACTGTTTCTTCCTGCAGCTCCGCTCTTATCTTGGTGGTAAAAAAACTCCAGTCTGCTTTGTCGTAGTACAGGCGGTCAGGCAGAGAGTCACCTTCTCCATCTGTGGGGCGGAGGACGACAGGAAAGTGGTCACTCCCGTGCAGATCGTCGTGCACTTTCCACTCGTAGTCCAGGACCAACGATGGATCGCAGACCGACAGATCTAAACACGAGAGCTTTCCAGAGGACAGATGCAGGTAAGTGGGAGACTTGTCGTTAAGACAGCACAAGTCCATGTCAGAGAGAAGGTTTTCTAAGAGAAGACCTCGGGCTGATGTCATCTCACTTCCCCAGAGCGGGGAGTGTCCGTTGAAGTCGCCCAACAGTAAAAACGGACGTGGGAGCTGGTCGACCAGGTTCATGAGGTCCTGCCTCAGAACACGGACGGAAGGGGGAAGGTAGAGAGAGCAGACAGTGATGGTTTTCTCGAGCGTGACTCTGACTGCCACCGCCTGTAAAGGGGTGCTTAAAAGAACTGTACTGTATAAAAGGGACTTTCGAATAAAAAGAGCGACACCTCCCGTCAACCCCTCTTGCTTCGGTTGAGCGGGTTTAAAAACGGAGTTAAAACCAGAGAGAGATAAAACCTTGCCATCTCTTTGCAGAGTCTCCTGCAGTGCCAGCACTGAAGGTTTCAAAGCACGACAAAGCAGCTGGAGTTCCTGGAAGTTGGCACAGAATCCCCGGATATTCCAGTGGATCACTGCCATTAAAAAGGTTTTTTTTTTAAAAAAATAAAAAAAATAAAGCAGCAGCCTATTCCATCGCTACCCCCTGCTCCTCCACTTGCGGTGGCTCAAGGTCCGCCAGGATGGAATATTTGTTCTTTGACATAAATTTTTCAGGTTCCGACCGGGTCGAAATATCCACCACCTCGGCCCCTCCCGATCCCGCCGTGGCCGCAGCCCTCCCCTCCTTGAGTTTTGGAGGTGCGGGGGGCTTCCGGCCACTTCCGCCAGCCCGAGGGCCAGGCAGACGAGAGGCGGGGCGAGGGGTGCCGGGGGTGGGGGGGCGGGAGGAGGACAATGTGCCTCCGCCCGAGGCTTTTCCACTCCCGCCCAGCAGCCCCTGAGGACTGCCGCGCAGGATGGGAAGGGGTGGACACGGCGTCTCCACCCAAGGCCAACGGTTCCGACGAGGCGGTTAAGTTGTCCGTCTGCGTTCCTGTGGACGTCGTCTGGACCTGCGACGTCCACCGTCCTGGATCTGACGACAGAGGCATACGACGTCCTAGGCGACGCGGCCTCCACCTGTTTCCTTGCCTCAAAGAAGGAAATTTTCTGTTCTGTCTTGACTTTCTGATTTGTTTCTCTTTCTTCCAGGCGGGGCAGTCCTTCGATGAGGACGGGTGGCCACCTCCGCAGTTCGCACACAGGGCTGCACTGACGCAATCGCCCTGGTGCGCCGCCTTCGAACAGGTGCCACACGCCTCTTCCTCCTTACATCTGTCTCTCACGTGTCCGAATTTCTGACACTTAAAGCATCTCAGAGGGGGACGGTACGTACAGGCTGACATTAACTAGCAGGTATCCGACCCGAATGTCCTTGGGGACATCCGGGCAGCAGAAGGTGAGGAAGAAAGTGTTGGTCGGGACTCTGTCCGACCCCTTCCTCACCGTCACCCTGTACACATCGGTCACTCCCTGAGAGGACAGCTCGCTCTTGATCTCGGCCTCAGACACACCTTTCAACTCCGGGCATCTGATGACTCCCTTAGAGCAGTTGAGACCTTTGTGAGGGGAAATCTTCACCGCCCTATCCACGAAAGTGGTCGCCTTGAGAAGGAGCTGTGTCTGTCTTTTGGATTCTGTCTGTACTAAAAACGCTCCGCTCCTCAGCCTCTTGATGGATCTGAGCGATCCTGCCAGACACTGAAAGCCCTTCTGGACAGCGAAGGGGCTGAGAGCCGACAAGGGCTTGTCGTCATCAGCGCCCTCCATCACTAGCCACGATGGCCAAAAACCAGAGGTCTCGACGACCTCCGACTCAGAGTCTGAGTCGTCCGTTCCCTGTCGTCGTCTTTTTCCGAGTTTGGGGGGGTGTATTTGTTTAGGATTCATGTTGAAAGAAAAATGTGAATTCATCCCTCCCTTACCCACCCACCATGGGGTCCAACTTAGGGGCCAGGGTCAAGGGAACACCAGCTTGACCCCTTCCAGGTTTCGGGAGGGATATACAACCAGCAGCCCAGCTCCAACGTGCTCCCCCCCGATCATGCCCAGCTCCCGGGGACAGAGAGCCGAGCACTACGGGGGTTACCTTCGTCAGCCACTAAACTGCCAGTCTTGACCCAGCCCCACGAAGGGGTAGCCGATTGACACACACGGGCCAATGTGTGCCGCCTGTCTTAGGAGAGGTCCGAGCCAAAGGGATGTGTTGAGAGCAGCGTGCTCTCTCAATCCCCAGGATCTCATTCCCCTCCATCACAGGTCGCGCCGCACGGCAAACACGGGTTGAGCGGGTTTAAAAACGGAGTTAAAACCAGAGAGAGATAAAACCTTGCCATCTCTTTGCAGAGTCTCCTGCAGCGCCAGCACTGAAGGTTTCAAAGCACGACAAAGCAGCTGGAGTTCCTGAAAAATGGCGTGGAACCCCCGGATGTTCCAGTGGATCACTGCCATTAAAAAAGGTTTAAAAAAAATAAAGCAGCAGCCTATTCCATCGCTACCCCCTGCTCCTCTGCTTGTGGTGGCTCAAGGTCGGCCAGGATGGAGTATCTGTTTTTCGAAATTAATTTTTCAGATTCCGACCCAGTCGGAATATCCACCACCTCGGCCCTTCCCGATCCCGCCGAGGCCGCAACCCTCCCCTCCTTGAGTTTTGGAGGTACGGGGGGTTTCCGGCCACTTCCGCCAGCCTGAGGGCCAGGCAGACGAGAGGCGGGGCGAGGGGGGCCGGGGGGTGGGGTGGGGCGGGAGGAGGACAACGTGCCTCCGCCCGAGGTTTTCCGCTCCCGCCCAGCAGCCCCTGAGGACTGCCGCACAGGATGGGAAGGGGTGGACACGGCGCCTCCACCCAAGGCCAACGGTTCCGATGAGGCGGTTAAGTCGTCCGTCTGCGTTCCTGTGGACGTCGTCTGGACCGCGACGTCCACCGTCCTGGGTCTGACGACAGAGGCGTACGACGCCTTAGGCGACACGGCCTCCACCTGTTTCTTTGCCTCAAAGAAGGATATCTTTTTTTCGGTCTTGACCTTCTGGATTTGTTTCTCTTTTTTCCAGGCGGGGCAGTCTTTCGATGAGGACGGGTGGCCACCTCCGCAGTTCGCACACCGGGCTGCACTGACGCAATCGCCCTGGTGCGCCGCCTTCGAACAGGTGCCACACGCCTCTTCCTCCTTACATCGGTCTCTGACGTGTCCGAATTTCTGGCACTTAAAGCATCTCAGAGGGGACGGCACGTACAGGCTTACATTAACTAGCAGGTATCCGACCCGAATGTCCTTGGGGACATCCGGGCAGCAGAAGGTGAGGAAGAAAGTGTTGGTCGGGACTCTGTCCGACCCCTTCCTCACCGTCACCCTGTACACGTCGGTCACTCCCTGAGAGGACAGCTCGCTCTTGATCTCGGCCTCAGACACACCTTTCAACTCCGGGCATCTGATGACCCCCTTTGAGCAGTTGAGACCTTTGTGAGGGGAAACCTTCACCGCCCTATCCACGAAAGTGGTCGCCTTGAGAAGGAGCTGTGTCTGCCTTTTGGACTCCGTCTGAACTAAAAATGCTCCGCTCCTCAGCCTCTTGATGGACTTCAGCGATCCTGCCAGACACTGAAAGCCCTTCTGGATAGCGAAGGAGCTGAGAGCCGACAATGGCTTGTCGTCATCAGCGCCCTCCATCACCAGCCACGATGGCCAAAATCCAGAGCTCTCAACGACCTCCGAATCGGAGTCTGAGTCGTCCGTTCCCTGTCTTCGTCTTTTGCCAGAGTTAGGGGGGTGTAGTTTTTTGGAAGTCATGTAGAAAAAAAAGTGAATTCATCCCTCCCTTACCCACCCACCATGGGGTCCAACTTAGGGTCAAGGGAACACCAGCTTGACCCCTTCCAGGTTTCGGGAGGGATATACGACCAACAGTCCAGCTCCAACGTGTTCCCCCCCGATCATGCCCAGCTCCCGGGGACAGAGAACCGAGCACTACAGGGGTTACCTTCGTCAGCCACTAAACTGCCAGTCTTGACCCAGCCCCACGAAGGGGTAGCCGATTGACACACACGGGCCAATGTGTGCCGCCTGTCTTAGGAGAGGTCCGAGCCAAAGGGATGTGTTGAGAGCAGCGTGCTCTCTCAATCCCCAGGATCTCATTCCCCTCCATCACAGGTCGCGCCGCACGGCAAACACGGCGGGCCTAAAGAAGGCCGCAGAGAAAAAAAGAATGTGGAAAAGAAGGCTTGATGGGGAGCTGAGGACAGAAAAGAGGCCGTAAAAAGAATAGAGAACAGCGAAAGGGACAGTGGGTCACGTTTAGTTTGGGCCTCACTCACGACCTGTTCGGCATGGGAAGCCCTATCAGGGGCATCAGTACAAAACCACCACTTATTCAGCCCTGACAGCTACGATGGCTATGTAGGCTGTCAATTAAGACCTGGGATCAGAGCACCAAACCCCAAGAAGCACTGATGCCCCCGCCGACATAGCTCGCTCGATCACTGGCCACTAAGCCTCCCGACCACGACAAGGTAGTGACACTCCCAGGAGTGGGTCAGGAGAACACCAGCCTGACCCCCTCCAGGTTTCGGGAGGTTCCATGTTACATATGTTACAAAGTTCTATATAATCATTAATAAAATATATGATTTATCATAATGTATATCCCATGCTACACTGACGTCTACTGCGGCAGGGTTCATGAGTCACACTCGCAAATACCAGTTCATTTCCAAAGAAAAATATGCATGTATCATACTGTCCTTTTCACATAGGGACATGATGTTGGTCCATTTTGCCACGATCTGCTGCAGTGTCCTGTTCACAGAGGTATAGGTCAGCATCAGCACGGCAGCAGTCAGTCACATGTACTGTGCCGTGATAAACGCTTTCTGCTGGTGAGCTGCATTTCGCGCTTGTGTAACTTCCCTCACACGCTCTCGCCTTGCGACCTCTTGTAAGGCGCTCTCTGATGGCCAAAAGTGTGAATAATGATTAATCAAAAATCTAACTGTAGCACTAGCAAAGCACTTTATGAAGGACATCACCTACCATCCTATAGGCATGGGACAGTAAAATGTTATTTGTAGCTTGCAAATTCCATTTATTCATTTGAAATTTGCTGGCTGAAATATTACAGTCTTTCAACAGTAAACTGTGCCATACTGGCATGACCATGCCAACAGATGTAATAGTACCTGAGAACAAGAGAGGCAAGGCCTTCAAGACTCACTTGTGATACTCTTAAAAAATAAAAAAAAATCTAATCGTTAAAATGTGTTCTGTATTTGTTATTATAAAGCTTAAGAAAAAAAGAAAAAAAAGTCCTAACCAGATTCGAATCCCGCATGTTCGGGTGAGAAGAAACTGCCTTATCCATTACACTATCGTGGCTCCTTAACTGACGTTCTAAAATTTAGCATTTGAACATACTTTTTTAAAGGGTGATAAATCAATTGTGGTATTCGCAGTGAGAACGCTGTTTAAATCATATTATTCTGGTGTATCTTGGGCATTCAAAAAATCTTTGAGGGCAATAAAAAATTCTTTTTAATGGCTATCGCCGCAATCACACTGCAACATTTAGCCGTTTTCTCTAGATCTAGATAGATGTACAAGTTTAGTTACATCCGCCGGGAATGTAGTACGACACGGTCAATTCAATTTCTCTTTTATGTTCATTCTAGTTTTAGAGTTTTAAAGTTGATATGAAAATTTAGTATTTTGTTAAACTAATAACATGTAGAGCCAAGTACAAGTACTTCTAAACATCGTAACAAGTGAAAAGGACTTCATTTTCAGAAAAGTCTAGACTGGAAATTTTTTTGTTTCATCGTGATCAGTTCAAGGGTATTAACTCGCATGGGTTACAATTTTTAACTGTGAATTCCGACTGATTCTGTGGATATTTTTATGGCAGTTTGGGGCATAATCCAGTAAGTGATGAGGCGTTCACAAATCTGTCTCTGAATAAATATTTAACGGTCTCCTTCTCCAACTTTCCATCACATGTTATCATGTATTGTCCATTGAATATAGGATTGAACAGGCAGGTCAACAACTTGAAACAAAATGGCGTCGTTCGCGTTTGCGAAGAATATGAGCACGCGCTTTGAATGTGTACAAATATGTGTACGCATTTGATTTTTGCCCATGACCTTCAGGGCTCAGCCAACAGATCTGTAAAGTCCACTCGTCGTATTGATTTTAGTATTTTCTGAAAAAGACCACTTGGGCGAATGAACATAGTGAAAGCCCTGTACACTGAGAGTAAAACACACAAGCTTTTTATGTACTGAGTATAATTTCAAAATGTAATGTTTAAGATGAGAAAGATCAGTTTAAAGCAAATTAAGTCCCCTCGCATTAATTACAGAGTAATTTCCTTTTTTACTATCTGCACCAAAACGTTTGCAAAATAAATAAAACTTCCATGCTTAGCAAAGAAGTTCCTGTTTGAACAAAAAATGATAATAATGACTGCTTTTGTTGCTGTGTCAGAATATCAAAGTGCCAAGTTTAGAAAATACAAAAAATATAAATATAACAGGAAATGCAGTTTGCATATAATTAGGCTTCATTTTTTATTTTTTTGTGCCCATCCCAGAGGTGCAATATTGTTTTAAACAAGATGACTGGAAATAACTGATTTTTTCCTATTTTTATGCCTAATTTGGTGTCAACTGACAAAGTATTTGCAGAGAAAATGTCAATGTTAAAGTTTACCATGAACACGCAGACACACACACACACACACAGACAACCAAACACCGGGTTAAAACATACTCACTTTGTTTACACAAGTAAGTCAAAAAGCCTTAGTTAAAACTGATCATATACACACACACACACAAGGACACACAGACAATTGAAACAAGGGGAATTCATAATTCATATCATACTCCCTGTTTGGTTGAATATACTTTAACTTACTATGTCAAAATGATGATAACTAGGCCTACTGGTTTGCTCTATATGGCCTAATTTCACGTCTGACCCATGGCTGCATTCACCCCATTTTAAGCACTGACACAATCAAGTAAATGAGTCCCATATTGCACCACTGCTGCACGTTCCTGGACAGACTCCCTACTTGCAGGTGTTGAGTGACTGGAGATGCTAAATCAGGTCCAAGTCAATGCGGGCGCTGCGTTTTGGCCCTGCTTCTCCCAGGACGACGTGCCCCAAAGTGTTTGGCTTGTGCTGTGGAGGTTGGGTTTGTAACTTTGTTGCTTACTCAGCTGCTTCTGCTTAGGCTGAGTCGCACTGGGAAGATCCTGGGCTGAAACCAGGGGGAATAGTGTCAGGGGTCTAGCCCAAGTTCTCTGTGAAACCCAGCAAGTCCCAGGGGTGAACCCCAATAAGAGAGGATGGGAGAATGTAACCATGGGCACCAGCCACCCTGTGAGTCACTGGCACCCAGAACTCCAGGAAGGGGTTAACCTGTCCAGAGGCAAGAAAGGTCCACTGGTGGACCAATGGCCAGGAACTACTTGACACACATAGTCTCCCCCACAAAGGAGGAGGTAGTAGGATAGCAAGGGTCACACAACCAGTCCCAGGAAGTGGGAGAGAGGACTTGGCATGGGAGGGGCAACAGAGAGAGCCATGAGGAAGTGGGAGAGAGGACTTGGCATGGGAGGGGCAACGGAGAGAGCCATGAGGAAGTGGGAGAGAGGACTTGGCATGGGAGGGGCAACAGAGAGCCATGAGGAAGTGGGAGAGAGGACTTGGCATGGGAGGGGCAACAGAGAGAGCCATGAGGAAGTGGGAGAGAGGACTTGGCATGGGAGGGGCAACGGAGAGAGCCATGAGGAAGTGGGAGAGAGGACTTGGCATGGGAGGGGCAATGGAGAGAGCCATGAGGAAGTGGGAGAGAGGACTTGGCATGGGAGGGGCAATGGAGAGAGCCATGAGGAAGTGGGAGAGAGGACTTGGCATGGGAGGGGCAACGGAGAGAGCCATGAGGAAGTGGGAGAGAGGACTTGGCATGGGAGGGGCAATGGAGAGAGCCATGAGGAAGTGGGAGAGAGGACTTGGCATGGGAGGGGCAACGGAGAGAGCCATGAGGAAGTGGGAGAGAGGACTTGGCATGGGAGGAGCAACAGAGTGAGCCATGCCACCACTAAGAGTAGACTTTGGAGGGAGGGCATAACCTCACTTTCCCTCAGTCCCCTTTCAGACTGTTTTTATAGGTTAACCCCCCCCCCCCATCCCCTCCTGCAATCCATCTCAACAGACACAGTACCCTGATTGAAAACAGGAGAACTTAATAGCTCTGGATCCAAACCAGTCAAGGTGACACAGATAAGCAACTATGCAAATGGAAAAAGTAAAAAGCCAGGAAAGGTTTTGTTTTGCATTGTATTACTATTTTGGCACAACAGATGTAGCTGTGTGAAATTCAGCAGCTCTTCCCAGGGAGAATGCGTCACTACAATAAGAGTGCTACCTTTTTTCCTTTTCTTTCCTGCCTGGAGGTGTATTTGTTCTCATTTCAAAGTGGATTTTTCTACAGGGACAACCCTTTGTTTACTGGGTTCTTTTATGTGCGCAAAGTGCATGCTGCATACAGGACCTCAGTTTATCATCTCATCCAAATGACTAGCATCCAGACTACCCTGGTTGAGAGTGCGCATGCGTGGCAGAAGCAGTAGTCGAGTACCAAAGCTGTCTTCGAGGCTACAACCACTGACAGGACTGCAATGTAGTACGAATACCTTCATGACGGTTTTAAAGGTGCGAATAAATCTTTTCCAAAGTGGATAAATCGCCCAGTGTCTGGAAACTTAGAAAACTTATGGTCCGCTGTCGGGGATCGATCCAAGATGGCGGTGTGAGTGGGAATTTCGAAGTGAACAGTGTGCTGAAAGTACTTCCACCAGCAACAGGCATAGGACTATTCACCGATTCTCAGGTCAGATCAAACCTTTTTCTTGTTAGTAAACATCACAAGCATCCAGTACGACCACACAATTAAAACGAGCTGTGTTTATCAGAGCAAACTGGAACTGTGTCTATCTTGCAAAGCAGAAGTGAAGAACCGAAACTGTCCAATTATTCCGTTTTGCTCGAGGCTACAACCAGTGACAGGACTGTGAATTAAATCGAACATCTCCATTGCGGTTTCAGGCGCACGAATTGAATTATTTTTAGAGTGGATAAATCGCCCAGTGGCAGAATACTTAGAAAATTCTTATGGTCCGATCGAAGATGGCGGCGTGAGTAAGAAATTTGAAGTGAACAGCTTGAAAGTGCAAACTGTGTTTACCACTCAGGTTCAAGAGAAAACTAGGCCTTGTTCCTGTGTTGTTTCAGTTATTAGTACAAACTGTGTTTACTTTTCAAGCATTGTTAGCAACAGAGTGACCTTGTGGCATAAGACAGACATGAACAGCGTGAAAGTGCAAACTGTGTTTATCACTCAGGTTCAAGAGATAACTAGGCCTAGTCCCTGTGTTGTTCAGTTATTAGTATAAACTGTGTTTACTTTCAAGCATAGTTAGCAACAGAGTGACCTTGTGGCATAAGACAGGCATATGCAGCTCATACCTCTGTGACTCGTATCTTTGTGACATCTAGACCAAAATTACCCATTCTCAGGAATGGCAGACACACAGGGCAGGAGAGGGTCAACCTCTAGTGAAAAAAGTGAAGGAGGGGGAAGAAGAAAATAAATCTGTGGAAAATGCAACAAATACTGTGCAAAGAAAGACAAAGCAGTAAGCTGCAACCTCTGCGAAACCTGGTATCACACACTGTGTGGACATTGATGACGCACTGTATGAAGCAATTAAGAAGGATAGTAACAGACAAACCCAGATGATCCACTTTTACTGCCCAACTCCTTGCAATGACCTAGCAAATGAATTCCTCCTCAGCATGGCTAAGCTTGAAAATAGAGTTGATAAGCTTTCGGATGAAGTTGACAGCATTAACACTAAGATGACCAAGCTGGAAGAAGGCCAACTGCCACCCAAGATGGTTGATGCAGTAAAGCAGATCGTGCAGCCGCTTTCTGGTGAGGAAGCTGAAGGAGCTGAGGGAGGAGCAAGCTTGCAGGACCTTGTTGCAACCAAGACCAAGAAGCAGATAGTAGAGATGGAAGACCGGGCGAGAAGAAAGACAAACCTTCTTATTTTTAAATTAGAAGAGGACACTACAGACAAGAACACTGGACGCAAAAAAGATGATGAGACAGTGCAGACACTGCTTGGGGAAATAAAGGTGACCCACCAGGCGAATGACATTAGGCGTCTTGGCAGTCTACGTACGGACAAAGTGGGAGAAAATGAACCAAAGAAAACAGGGCCACTCCGTCTGACCTTTGTCTCAGAAGCAGCAAGAGATGAGACACTGAAAGCTTTTCATCAGGCCAGAAAGCAAGCAGAACAGAAGAACAACAGTGAAAAACTGGTAGCAAAAATCTCAGTCAGGAAAGATTTGACACCACAAGAAAGAACGGAAGAGGAGGCCCTCTACCAGATGATGAGACAAAAAAGGGAGGAGTCAAAAAAGGAAGGGGATCAAATAGCCCACTGGATTCGACGCAAAGGCCAAGTGGTCAACGTGGGGAAATATCCCAAGGCCCAAGAGGGCGAGGGGCGAGGCAGTTAAAGAAGACAAACAGAAAAGATGTACATAGTTTAAAAAAAGTTTCTTCAGTTTCTAAACTAGAATCTTCATCTTTTTCTGGTTTGAACCAAAGCTGCAAGTGTTTATACAGCTATGTAGACACTTTAAAAACAAAGAAGCCTGAACTAGAAGCACTTGTGAGGCTACACAAACCTGGAATAATCTGCATTGTAGAGTTGAAACCGAAACACTCAAGATTTAAGGTTCAAGAGTGTGAACTGAAACTGGAAGGATATGAAATGTTTCATAACCTAGACAAAGATGAAGATGAGAGAGGCATCTGCCTGTATGTTCTCAAAGATCTGAATCCATCAGTTTTCTATGTAAACAATGACTTCGAAGAATCAGTATTTGCTGAATGCACATTATCAGAAGGAAAAAATCTACTTGTGGGCCAAGTGTACAGAAACCCGCACAGCAGTCCAGAGAGCACAGAAAAGCTGAACACTCTAATGCAAATGGCTTCAGAGGCTGCTGCTCAGGGAGATCTACTCATAATGGGAGATCTCAACTTCCCAGAAATTGGCTGGTCACGAGAAATCAGCACTGCAAGCGCAAATCATGTGGCAACACACTTCTTGAAAGCGACACATGACGCCTTTCTCATGCAACACCAGAAGGATCCCACGTGCTATAGAGAGGGTCAAAATGCCAATGTTTTGGACCTTATCCTGACAAATAGAGACAGTCTAGTTGAAGACATCACAGTAGCACCAAGCCTAGGCAAAAGCAACCATGTAACTCTGATCGCCTCCTTAGACATGGAGTACAGACCACCACCAAACAAACCACGTCTCAACTACCACAGGACAGACTATGACCTGCTATGAACAACACTTCAAGCGCATGACTGGGAAAAGGAACTGGAGGACCTAGATGTAGATGAAACCTGGGAGAAAATCAAGGCCAACATCAATTCTGCTGTGGAGCTGGCAGTGCCCCAGACTATGTCAGGTAATCAACAGCGCAAAAAAAGGATGGACAAAGGCACTCTCACCACAGTACGAAGGAAGTACCAGCTGTTTCGTCGTTGGTTACAAACAAAAAACGGCCTAAACTATGTTGCTTACACGAGGGCACGCAATAAGGCGCAACGTGACTGCAGGAAGGCAAAGAGGAGATTGGAGATGAATGTCGCTGCCGACGCCAAGCGCAATCCAAAGGCCCTCTGGTCTTATGTCAAAGCAAAAACTTCCTCAAAGACAGGAGTGGGGGATCTGAAGAAAGAAGATGGAGAAAAGACAAAGACGGACCAAAAGAAAGCTGAGGTTCTGAACAACTACTTTCAGAGTGTCTTCACCCGAGAGGATGATGGCCCTCTGCCACAGCCACCACACTCCCACTTCAGTGAGCCAATAGAAGACTTCTACATCACGGCAGACAGCGTCAAGAAGATACTGGAAAACCTGAACCCCAATAAGGCAGCAGGACCTGACAACATAAGCCCCAGGATTCTTGCCAAGACAGCTGATATCCTTGCAATCCCCGTCTCCATCCTCTTCAGGCGATCACTCAAATCCGGCCAAGTACCCCAAGACTGGAAGTCAGCCCAGGTTACTCCCTTCTTTAAGAAGGGTAGCAGACTGCTGGCATCGAACTACCGACCTGTGAGCCTCACCTGTGTGATATGCAAGGCCATGGAAACTCTGATCCATGATCAAGTGATTAGTCATCTCCAGAGAAATGCACTCATCAGCAGACAGCAGCATGGATTCGTTAAAAGCTGCTCCTGTACCACCCAGCTATTGGATGTGCTTGACCTCTGGACAGAAATCATTGACGACGGAGGAAGCGTGGATGCCACTGATATGGATTTCATGAAGGCCTTTGACACTGTGCCTCATCGTCGTCTTCTGACCAAACTAGAAGCACATGGAGTCCAGGGAAAGGTCTTGGGGTGGATCCAGGGGTTCCTTGCGGGAAGACAGCAGTGGGTGGTGGTCAACGGGGCACGATCCAAGGAAGCAGCAGTGACAAGCGGCATCCCTCAGGGCTCTGTGATTGGCCCAATGCTTTTTGTCATCTATATAAACGACCTGCCATCAGAATGCTCCAGCGAGGTTCGCCTCTTCGCAGATGACACGAAGATCTTTAACCGCAATGACCAACTAAATGCAACTTCTATCCTGCAGGAAGACTTGAACCAGCTCCAACAGTGCTCAGACGACTGGATGCTCCGCTTCCACCCTATTAAGTGCAGTGTTCTCAAACTGGGAAACAAGAAATCCACTGCAAGGTACTCCATGAGAGGAAAGAGAAATGGCGAAGACTGCATCATTAAATTAGAGGAACATGAAGTGGAGAAAGATTTGGGCGTATTTGTCGACAGTAAACTGACTTTCAAAGAACATGTGGCAAAAACCACCAAAGCCAATACAGTTGTCAGAATAATACGCCAAACTTTCGACTTCCTCGATGATAACCTCTTCATGAACCTGTACAAAAGCCTTGTTCGCCCGATTCTGGAATACGGTCACTCCGTATATCAACCATATCACAAGACCCTCTGCAGCGACATAGAGGATGTCCAGCGTCACGCCACCAAGCTGCTGCCAACCGTCCGAGACCTGCCCTACCCTGAACATCTGCGTCACCTCCGCCTACCAAGGCTAGAGCACCGTTGCAACAGAGGAGACATGACTGACACTTATATTTATAAGTACATGCACGGGCTCTATGACGTGGATAGGCCAAGGTTAGAACCAGCCACCAGCCACAACACCCGGGGACACAGCCTCAGGATAAAGAAAAAACACTGCAGGTTGAATGTCCGCAGCAGCTCCTTTTCACAAAGAGTCGTGAACTCATGGAATAACCTGCCGGACAGTGTTGTGACCGCCCCTACCCTAAACTGCTTCAAATCCAGGCTGGACGCGCACTGGCAACAGTTGCCTAGTGTGTACGAACCAACCTGCCTGCAGTAACTCAGCTACAGTGCTGCTTGCCATGCATGCCACAAACCAGTGCTGTAGCCACCAAGGAGAGGCGAACTAGCCTGAAGAAGGCTTCAACGCCCAAAAGTTCAAGGTTCAGGTTCAAGGTTAAAGGTCTAGTGGAGGGGGAGTAAATACTGGCAAGTGTGGGGATCAAACCGGAACACTCAGATTCTCTCACTTCCCTGGTGAACGCATCACCACAAGGCTAACATGCCACTCAAGGTTTTTGGCAAAACCTGGCAAGTTTATCTATTATCCATCCAGCCGTTGGCCAAAAGAAATGCTTCAGCTCTTAAGGCTGGGAATTGCATTTATTTGCTGAGCAGACGACGGACTTGGCAGGGATTTTAGTACAGTTGGCCACAAAATTTGGCTAAACAGAGCAAACCAAAAGGCCTAGATTGCATGCTTGATATGGTACAGTATATACAACACCAAAAGTGGTTATCAAACTGACTCACTTTGTTCACATAAATGTATCCCAGCTACAATACTTTCAGTTGTTGAGAAAATAAGAACAGAGAAAGTGACAGAGCTCACCACCAGCACCTTGTCTGTAGGCGCTGAAGTCTTCCCACTCCCCTTCATCTTCGGAGGCAGTGAGGGAGTGGGGCTGGTGAAGCACCTCAATGTAGGGAATGACTGTCATGGAGCGCAGCACATCACCACAGTCAGCAGGCAGTGGGACACGGTCCAGTGTGCGTGGGTGCTTCTTCTTGAACCAACTGCAGATGGGAGAATATATACCAGCAATTATACACACGGGGATGTGCTAACGAGAGAAAATCTTTCTCTCCCTCCAACACATACAGAACAAGAAACAAAGCCTTCAAGACTCACTTGTGCTTCACACTTTATCCAGTAAAGAAATGATGAGGAGAAAATTTTTTTTTAAAAAGTGTTAAAAAGTGTTCTGTATTGAATATGATATATAAAATAAGCTTGAGAGAAAAAAAAAGGCATGCGAGCGGGACTGAAGCATGCATGTTCAATTCCGAAGCAAGCTGACTAATCCCCACTGCTGCGGTGCATCTGACGTCATTTGCCTGAAAGGAGGAGTTTGTATTATACTCCATGTTTGGTGTTAAATATACTTACCATGTCAAACTGATGCAAACTAGGCCTATTGGTTTGCTCTGCTTGGCCAAATTTCGCGCGGCTAACAGTGAAAAGACGGGCCCACCGCTCTCAGCCAATCAAACGCCTCTAAAAACTATAAGCGCTTAATCATTCCGTGGCCATGAACAAAAATGCCCCATGAGAACCACGGCGGAGACGCGGGGACGGACGGGCGGGCATTCAAGTTTGACATGGTAAGTATATTTAACACCAAACATGGAGTATAATACAAACTCCTCCTTTTGGTGTCATATACTGTACCATGTCAAACTGATGCAGAATTTAAAGCAAATGGAGGAGGGCAACGCCTACTGGTTCATATGGGGAGCCCTTGTAACTGAGACGGCAGTGTTAGCCGCGACAAAGGAAATCCCCTTGGAACCGTCAGCCCTGGTCATACGGAAATTCCTGAGGTAGAAGTTGATGAAGGGATTCTCAGACGGCCAGAAGGCTGCCTCCAAGACATGCTGCGTTGGCACTGAGTGCTGGAAAGCAGCCGAAGTAGCTATGGCCCGCACTTCGTGTGCCCTGGGATGAAGACAGCTGATATCCCTGTGTGCATGAGAGTAGGCTCTACGAATGACTTGGGAAACCTGGCGGGAAATGGTGCCTGCAGCAATGTCTTTCTTGTAATTCTCATTGAGGGAGATGAGCAGACACCTCCGAGAAGAACGCCTATGGCGAGACCTATCCCAATAATATTTGAGACACCGAACAGGACAGGTGCCTATCCTCATCATCTTGGGCAAGAATATCAGACCAAGGTCTGACCCTCGGAGAGGGGGAAGGAACCTCAGGGTCTTGGTTCTTAGCCAGAAACTCTGGAAGGAAACGAATAGTGATGGAACCATCTCTGTGGAAGGCCAGATCTTGTGGCATTCCACTAAGCCCATGCAGCTCACTTCTACGACTGCCTGTGGGCAGCCACAGAAGGAAAGTGGTCTTGAGGGTGAGGATGTCAAAAGGAATAGTCCCCAATGGTAGGAAGGGCTGTTTTCGAATGAAATCCAGCACCAGGAACAAGTCCCAGAGGGGCACTCTTCTGGGGTCTCTAGCTTCCTTCAGAGGGGCACCCCTAGCCACCTCTCTGAGCAGGCAATCCGCTTCAAAGGCGGAACCACCTAGCTGTTTGCATTGTGGTACAGAAGGCAGACCTGTACCCTCGCACAGAACTAGCAGACAGGATGAACCGAGGAGCAGAGAGCCAGAAAGTTGGCCAGCTGCATGCTCGTAAGGTTCGTAGGGGTAATGCCCCGAGCTGTACACCACCGCAACCATATCTTCCCGCGAAAGTCATACAAAGTCTCCGTTCCCTGCCTCCTGCTCTGGTGACTATGGAGAGGAGGTCAGAGGAGGCAGACCCCTGGGTCAGCGCAGCCGACACAGAGGCCGACCGAGGGGTCGAGGACTTCAATGGTGATGCTGACAGTTCCGACCGCACAGCAGCCATGCGTGCTGGTGGAGCAGTTGAGGATTGGAATGCGGAGTGCCCGAGCGAGGCTGCCTCAGCAGATGAGATTTGGTTTCAAGTTCCAGGGGTGGGAACATGTGTCAGGGACTGAAGGTCCGGAAACCAGGTCTGGGCTGGCCATTTCGGTGCAATGAGGATCAGCTGCGGGTGTTCCAATCTGTCTTTCCGTATCACCTTGGACAGAAATGGAAAGGGAAGAAACGCGGAGGCAATCCGACTGCTCCAATCTAGAGAGAGAGCATCCACTGCCCACGCTTCTGGGTCGGCAACTGAAGACACGGAAGTGGGAAGTCTCTTGTTGAACAAGGTCCACCATCGGCCGAAACCACTGTTCCCACACCCCCTGAAGGCTGTCCTTGTCCAGGGTGCACTCTGTGCGCATGACACTCTTGGACCTGCTAAGAGCATCTGCCAAGAAGTTGGTTTTTCCTGCTCAGTGTCTCGCTGAAAGTGCAATGCCCTTGCTGTGGCACCAAACGGAGGAGAGCCTCAGTCCGCATTGAGAGGTCTGCCGAGTGCGCTCCCCCCATTTGTTCACATAACATGCGACCGTCGTCTTGTCCGTGAACAAGCGGATGGTCTTGCCAGTGGCCTCCCCCATGGAGTGCAGGAGAGTCCTGCGAACTGCCTCCAGTTCCAGAACATTGATGTGGCATAGGCGCTCCTCCGGGGACCAAGTCCCTGCTGCATAGAGTGAGTCCATGTGGGCTCCCCAGCCCAGGGAGGAGGCGTCTGTGAAGAGTGCCACCTGAAGAGTAGGTGGGGCTAAGGGCACCCCCTGTGTCCAAAGGGGGTGATTAACCACTCTGATCTCACCTCGAGGAAACACTCGCCCAGACATATCTGGGTATCCCATGGCTGAGTACTCTGGGACCGGCGTAACCTCAGTGCCCTCTGGAGAGGGCGCTTGAGAACCCTGTCCAGGGGAATGAGAGGTGCCGTGGACTCCATCATGCCCAAGAGGGAAGAAAGTGTCTGCACTGTATCTTGGGAGGAGTGGCGCCAGTGGCTGAGGAGGCCTGCCAGACGGTCCCAGTGATCTGGCGCCAGAGAGACTATCATAGACCGCATGTCGAATCTCATCCCTAAGAAGTCGAAGGACTGACATGGGGACAGATCGCATATCTGCTGGTCCATGAGGAAGCCCAGTTGGGAGCAAAGGTCTAGAAGTCTGGCCGTATGACTCAGGCACAGGGCCTGCGACTGGGCCAGGATAAGCAAGTCGTCCAGGTACTCACAGAGACAAATGGATTCCGAGCGGACGATGGACACCAATTCCCGCACCACCTTGGTAGACAGGAAAGGGGCAAGGGACAGACCAAATGGGAGGGCCGGGAACTGGAACCCCTTGTCCCTCCACACGAACCTCAGGTACCGACGGGATGCCGAATGGATGAGTATATGAAAATAAGCATCTTCCAGATCGATAGAGGTAGGCCAATCACCTTGTTGGATGGTCTCCCGAATCTGTGCCTGTGTGTCCATCTTGAATTTGATTTTGGGGAGGAATTTGTTGAGGGGGGACAAGTTCAAAACTGGTCTCCACCCTCCCGAGACCTTTGGAATCACCAACAACCAGCCGTAAAAACTGGGGCCCGGGTCCGAGAGTTGAGATATAGCCCCATGAGGAGTGGGTGCGATATCTCTTTTTCTAGGACGCTCTCCTGCTCCGTCGAGCTGGGCACCTAAGGAGGAGGAGTGGATCTTTAGAGGGGGGAGATCCTCCACCCAAGACAGCATGTACCCCGACTCTAGCACCGACATAATCCCGTCGTTGAGTCCCAGAGCACACCACTGATGTGCATGCCGGGACAAGTTTCCTACTTGGAGGGGCTGAACGACTGGCGGTGCTGAATCGGGGCCCAGTCATTGGGGGTGCTGCCTTCTGGCCTTGGGCATGGCCGGTCGGCTTGGACAGACCTAAGGTGGTTTATTCCTCTGCCACTGATTCGGCACACGCTGCCTTGACAGGCGGCGTGGTATATGGAGGGGCCCTGGTGGCCAGTCTCTTCAATGGCATAGAACCCTGGAGCCCATGAGAGGTGTGGGCCAAATATGAGGCCACCTCCCTGTTTGTCTCTGCCCTGTGGCTGACAAAATGGGGCGGGAACTGGCCGAAGAGGGAGTGCTGCTGTGCTGGGATGGACCGCAGGGCAGCCCTCTCCTCCACAGGAATGTTAGAGAGGCTGAAAATGGCATCACGCCGCGCTAGCACAGTATTGAAGTGAAGGCTGGTAGCTGTGTCTGCAGCTGCCGTGAGACCAGATGCTACCCTATTGCCAAAAGCGTGTAACCTCTGGTCGGTGAAGAGGCCCGGCGGGACAGAGGAAGGAGACCCCTTGTCCTGATTAACTGGACACTGTTCCCACAGCTCATTGGCCCTGTGAAGGAACGTGTCGAAGGTGTACGCCGTGGAAACCTCGAGGGGGCAGCAGCGGGCCAATTTGTCCCACTCTGCTAACGTTTTAAAGGATAGGTTAGCTGAAGTGGGGAAGGTGGTGCGCTGTGAGACCAACATCCTGTCCTGTGCGGAGGGCTCTGCTCCGCTGTAGGCAGGGTGGTCCTGTGTGTACCAGGACCACAACCCTCCCTTGGAGGAATCTTTAAGAAACTTTCCCGGGGAAAAGGCGCCCGGGGCAGAGAGGGACTCCCTGCCTGGAGGAGGGATGGAAGCAGCACCCCTGACAGTGCGGGCTGACTTAATAAGCCATACCTGCACCATTTCTGGCACTCTGAGTTGCCTTGTGGTTCTGGAGTTAGAGTCACATGGCGTAAGGAGGGTCAAGGGTAACAAAGTAGCCTGAGGGACTGATTCGGCATACGTGGCCCTATTGGGGAGGGTCAGTTCGAGCTCGGCAAAGTCCGAGTTTGGTTCAGGCTGGTCCCTAGGGAGGCACGGGCTCAATCTGTCCCCCCTGGGATGTGGGCGAAGAGTGCTCATCTGCTTGTTCGTCCTCATCCGAAGACAGGGGCTCCCACTCTTGTTCGCAGTCCATCCCCTGCTGGGTGCCATCCCAAGTGGATGTACCCACTGGGGCGTCCTGTGAGCTGTGGTCAGCCCAGCGGGATGAGCTGGGACGATCCCAAGCCGGGACCATGGCCGCCACTGTTATGTCCTTGACACCTGAAGCGGGTGGGGAGCGTGTGGACCGTAGGTCCAACCATGCTTGGGATGGTGGGTGCCACACCTTTTCAGAGAGGGCGTCCCTGGATGCAAGAGTGACCCACGAGTGCTGTGTGGGGACAAACACCCACTCATCTCACTGTAGGACCGAGGGCTGGGCAGGTGGGGACTGCCGGCTCCGCCGGGCCGAGTAGGGCCCCTGAGCAGCCGTCGGTCCTGACAAGGAGGCCGTTGTGACCGTGGTGGTCACCTGTGGGTTGACAGAGGCCCGATTTGTGGACAGAGTGGCAATATTGGTCGAGGAGCTCGACCTGACCGACAAGAAGTCGATCCCACTTGTCGGGGCTGTGTGTGTCACCCTGTGAGATGTGCTGGGTTGGGTCCGGTGGGGAGCAGACAAGGGGCTGGCCCTTGGTGCTCCCGGCAACCCAGTGTGCACCCTAGATGCGCCCCAGTACGGGTAGAATGGGGGTAACTACCCGTGGGCACCAGCCATACTGTGACCCAAACCCCAAGGGTCACTGGTGCATTGACCTCCATGAAGGGAACAACCTGGCCAAGTCGGAGGGAGGTCAGGTCCGACTTGGGTGTCAGTCCCGCCCGAAGACGAGCGGGCTGACTGCCCGGAACCGCCTGACACGCACGGGCCTCCCCCAGCAGGGGAGACCGGCCGGATAGCGGGAAGACCTGCAGAGCAGGTTGCCACGCGCCCCGAATCCCCTCCCGTGGGGAGACTGGGGTGGCTTGGCCCGGGGTGGGCAAAGTAGAGATCCCCCCCCGGAACCAAATTTTTCTCCCCCCCCAAAAGGAGGTGGGGGAGGGGGGTCGACAGAGAAGGGAGGAGGGGGAACAACAATGGGGCACGCGAGGGCCGTCTCCGAGTGGGGACCCGGGTAATGGCCGGGCGCGGCCTCCCCTCGGGAGTCCGCGCCTAGCTGCGAGTCCCCACAGCACGGAGATGACTTGCCATTCACCCTTCTCCCTGCCTCGCGCTGGGACACCTCGGGAGGCGACGCTCGTACCTCTTTCCCCCCGGTCCCCTTCATGACCGTTTTACTGGTACGAACGTCGCCTCCGCGATCAGCGTCTAACGACGCATCGCCGCGGTCCGTATCGGGAGGAATCATGAGCTCCGGGCCTGGGAGAGTCTCTTACCGAGTCTCAATCCCAGCATCATGATTCCCTGCCTTCGTGGTATGGCACACGAGGCATGGAACCTGCGCTTAGGCACCCAGCGAAAATCCGACCCCCAACAGAGAAAGGAAAGACAGGATCGACTTAGAGGCAGAAAAAATCGAACGAATCGAGGGTGCCGAGTCGAATCGAGTACACAGAATGTAAGAATACAATAAACACAAGCCGCATGCAACAAAATAAGGCCAAAAGGATACGCTGAACAGCCGAAAAAAGCGTAAGACGAGACAGAGCGTAAACCTGACAAGATGGCGTGGAGAGCCTTGGCCAAAGGAATGATTAAGCGCTTATAGTTTTTAGAGGCGTTTGATTGGCTGAGAGCGGTGGGCCCGTCTTTTCACTGTTAGCCGCGCGAAATTTGGCCAAGCAGAGCAAACCAATAGGCCTAGTTTGCATCAGTTTGACATGGTACAGTATATGACACCAAATTTAATATTCAATGCAATGTTGTTTTCTTCTTCATGTGATAAATAAACATCACTGTATTGGAAGTAATAACACCGTTTAAAGCATGTTTTTTTGTGTATGTTATTATATCTCGATTGTTCTTTTATTTCGGCAATAAAGGAGATGTTGCCATCACTTCAAGCACATCGCAGCACATGGTAGATATCTAGATCTGCATGAACCAGTCAACAACTGGTTGAAAGAAACAATCAATTCAATTTTTCTTTTATGTTCATGCCAGTTAATCCAATGTCTGCTTCAGAATATTCATACGCAGTAAACACATTAATGGTGTAGTTAGAGTATCACAGTATGTGTTCAGTTCAGAATTTGTCTTTCTTTCCTTTTAAATGTGAATGAGAAAAACAGTCATCTCGATTCATACCAAACATAACCAACCTTCCAGCAACTTAGTGGGAAGCGGTTTTTAGAATTTTCGGATTTCCAAATGAATCTCAACGAAATAAACTGTTAATGATACGGAAATAATGCTTAATTCGGGAGACTTACAACCTATTATTGGTATGACTGAGAAGATTTTTTTCATACTATGTTTCAGCCAAACTTAGAATTGTCAAAGTATTTCCAGAGAAAAAGGCAATATTAAGTTTACTACACACACACACACACAGAGACAACCGAACACCAGGTTATAACATAGACTCATTTTGTATACACAAGTGAGTCAAAAATGGCACACTCACTCTTTCTCACCATCTTCCCAGACTCTGCTTGTCTGTGTTCACCATCGCCATGTGTCACTGTTTGTGTTCACCACTTCTCCATGTCTCTGCTTGTCTGACTTCACCATCTCCACATATATCTGCTTTTCTGTCTGTCTTCACCATCTCCACATATATCTGCTTGTCTGTCTGTCTTCACCATCTCCACATATATCTGCTTGTCTGTCTGTATTCACCATCTTCCTGTGTCTGCTTGTCTGTGTTCACTATCCCCCTGTGTCTCTGCTTGTCTGTCTGTCTCTGTTACATAAATACAGTCAAAAATAACAACTGTATCAATTCACTAATGTTAAGAACCTGCTTGCAAATCACATAAATTCAAGACTGTAAAGTCATGTACTGCTTAAAATTAGCACTGGTCACATAACTTTTATTTTGAAAATGTAACATGTACTGCCTTTTTGTGAGCATTTTCTTGTTCTGAAATGTACAAATGACAAACAGAACCATTTGTGTTCTAGGCTTTTACATAAAGAATCTTCTTCTTCTTCTGCATTCACTCGTATGCACACGAGTGGGCTTTTACATGTATGACCGTTTTTACCCCACCATGTAGGCAGCCATACTCCGTTTTCGGGGGTGTGCATGCTGGGTATGTTCTTGTTTCCATAACCCACCAAACGCTGACATGGATTACAGGATCTTTAACGTGCGTATTTGATCTTCTGCTTGCATATACACATGAAGGGGGTTCAGGCACTAGCAGGTCTGCACATATGTTGACCTGGGAGATCGTAAAAATCTCCACCCTTTACCCACCAGGCGCCGTCACCGTGATTTGAACCCGGGACCCTCAGATCGAAAGTCCAATGCTTTAACCATTCGGCTATGGAACTCATCTTACATAAAGAGTAACTATTGGCAGCACTAATGGTAGCATTATCTACAAACAGCATTAAAAAATAATAATTAAAAAATTGTTATTTGTAGACAGCTTCTTTTTAACAAACATTCAAACAAGAAATGGTTAACAAACAGTATAATGAAATATGAAATGCACTTCCCCATGCCTCAGCTGTTGTAAATATATACATGATTTGACAACCCGTATACTGAACAGGTGTGCCATTCTGAGCCATCCGCAGCATCATGCTAATGTATCTGTACAGCGAAAACCACAAGGAAAGAGTATTAAGATGCAGACATCTGCATTAATGTATGCATGCATGCGTATGTGTGTGCCTGAAGAACAGTGTGTGTCAATTCATAAGGACAGATTCATGACTGTGTCCATGCATAAACTTTGCAGATCAATGTGAGTACTAATTCATATGAATTAATTGTTTTTAAAAATAAATTTTTAATACACATTTTGGTCAGATACTTCATGTTTTGGCCATCAAAATTATCAAATACTGTATATGTGTATTTCATTCTGGAAACTTCATCTAGCTGTCTGTATTCTTTCCCTCCTTACAGTCCATTCTTTTTCATATGCTCTGTATGTCTCTTTCTCTCACTGTGTCTCTTGTTTTCTCTCTAAAAACATAATCATTCACTGAAGTCGACATGGATCTAAACATCTCCGCCAGGTGGTTGACTGGGCCTAAGTAATGTGTCCAAAGATGGCTGATTAATCCATCTTGGGCATGGAATGTCCTGGCACAATCTGGACAGACATCTGTGGGCACATCAGTTGTGCACTAGCTGCTCTAAGTTTCAGTTTTCAGTTTCTCAAGGAGGCATCACTGCCTTTGGACAAATACATATATGCTACACCACATCTGCTAGGCAGATTCTGACCAGCAGTATAACCCAATGTGCATAGTCAGGCCTTGAGTGCATGTATATACATTTTTGTGTACCTATCAGAGTGAATTTCTTCAGCAGAATTTTGCCAGAGGACAATACTGATGTTGCCACCAAATGTGCAATGCACATATGAGACCTCGGTTTATCATCTCATCTGAATGACTAGACACTCAGTTTGATTTTCCAGTCAAACTTGGGGGGAAGGGCGAAATGGATTTGAACCCAGACTCTCATGTCCAAGACATTGTATTGGCAACTAAGCACCTTTACCATTCTGCCACCTTCCTATCTGCTCTAAACTTGTGAGGTCCTTAATAGGCAGTGCCTCAGCTGATCTCCATGCCTTTGTGGATAAGGCTGTACCATGTTGAGCGGTCCTGTGCAAGGGTTTTCCAAGTGGTTGTCACTGTCTGCACATCTGTTGTTCTGTGAACTCTTCTGATGTCTGCTGTTTAAAGTGATGAACCATGGTTCCACAAATAACCTGTCAATGCTTCCTGAGGCAAGTATCCACTGGTCACCAGTGTGAATACACCAGTTTCAGTTTCAGTAGCTCAAGGAGGCGTCACTGCGTTCGGACAAACCATATACGCTACACCACATCTGCCAAGCAGATGCCTGACCAGCAGCGTAACCCAACGCGAATACACCAGCAACCATACTCATACTGTGTGAGAGACCCTGAGGTAGAGCTGACTTTCAGCTTGGCAAGGATAAGTCTGTAGGTATGTCTGGTGTTCATAAATGTGTCCATCTGTTTCATTTGTTTGTATCAACCACCACTAAGTAGGATGAACAAATTTTCAGATCTATATTTCTTTTCTGAATTCAGTGATCATCTTACTTCTTACAGTTCCAAACCTAGCAATCACATCCTTGTTGGTGATTTTCATGTACATTTTGAACTCTCCGCCTAGACTAGATCTAAAGTAAAACAGCTTCGCAATCTCTTTTGTGGCCACATCTTATCCATGTTATTGATGAACCCACTCACAAACATGGACACACTCTTGATTCAGTTGTGGTGAAAGAAAATGATAATCTCCTCCAGTCTGTTTCTGTCACATAGTCTCATCAGCATTCCTTACAGAAGCAGCCATTGTTCTCACTTGGACCACTTGGAAAGAAGGGACAGGCATGAATTTCTCTCTGAATATTTCAATTTTTAAATGGGCTAATGAAATTCTATGCATTAGATAAAAAAAAACAAATGGAATTTGAAGAGGAAGGAAAAGGTTTCACTGTCTGCATATCCAGCAGAATTCCAGACCTACTTTAGTTCAACTATGGAAAAGATCAAGAAGACCCAATACCCAGCAACGTGTCAACAAAATTAATGACCAGTAATGTGAAATAAGAGTAAGACTATTCAACATTTTGTTTTTCTACAAACCATCTCAACATTAAACCTGTCCACACAAACAGTTCAACAACCAGATACATGCATTCTGTTTCATCCCACAGTGAAGAATAACAGAAAAAATACCCAATTATTGCATGTGTGAATGAGAGAATAGTACCAGCACAAATGAAACTTACTCATGGTGCTTGATCTGTTGTATAGAGAATCGTTCAGCTGCACTGTATTTCAGCATACCTGGATAACAAAAACAGCACATTCATACTACAATTGAAGAGGCTTCTATTGAAGAAATCACGATTACTTTATCTAATATAAAAAATAAATATCAAAATATCCTTTCCTTGCTCCTCTTTCTCTCAGAATTTATAGACATTTGAAATTACACTGTTCTGCCAGAAAAAAAATAACTGGCAACAAAATAAAACATTTAGTCTTGACTGTGTCATAACTCACAAACAAGAGGCAAAGCCTGAGTGATTCCTGCAAAACAACAAATGTGGAGTGAGGTGGGGATTGTTACCATAGCTCACATACCATACTTTTCAGGTATGTCAATGCACATTTCATTTTTGCTCAGAAACAACAGTTTACAGAACTGGAAGTTGTGTGATGAAAATGGAATAAGCCATCTTAAGTGGCCTAAATCAACTGGCGTTTTATTGTTTAATGACCATGATATGCTCTATCAAAATTTGAAACTGTCTCCGTCTTCATGACTTTTTGGCTTTGATAAATTGTAATAAATTGCCTCCCCTCAACTGACAGTCAACCAACCCATTCCTTCCATACAATTCTGATCCATTATTCAGACTATCTGTGAAACAAAACACTCTCTTCAATGACTATTTGTGCATTCAATGCACAGTCAGCTGTCAAATAAAACAACAAAACACACACACACACATATATATATATATATATATATATATATATATGTGTGTGTGTGTGTGTGTGTGTGTGTGTGTGTAAGGCCATATAGGCAACACTGCAGAATGGGCAGCTAGTGCCCATCCCAGTGTTTACATCTCACTACCTAATCGCCAAAGTAAAACAGCACAAAGAGCACATCATAGACTGCGGAAAAGAGAAAAAAGTGTCAAGGCTTGCTTGAAAAAAGAAAGGGGAATGGACTGGGAAGGCAGAAAAAGGAGACAACAGTGAAGAAAGAAAAAAGGTAGAAACAAAGAGAGTGATAGAAAAGAAGAAATTTCTAGCACAGAATTTCCAGAAGGCGGGGATGCTATTTATACTGAAAGACCCCTGGCAATCCCACAGGATCCTCGCATTCAATCGAGGATGACAAACACTACAGACTAAGTAAAATGGCAACAAGGCTCCCAGTTTTCCTGAAGCAATGAAACCAAGGCATTCCAAAATTTAGGCAGCTCCAAAACATAAGCAGAACAGATTCCTCCTAATTTATACAAACAGAACAAAGTGGGGAATCTGAAACTATAGTGAAAGCTATTGGAGGTATGAACATTTCTTTGTTGGAATGGTGGTGTGTGTCCATCGAGATCAATGATGACCATCGTTGTCATCCAACTGGGGTATGCGGGGAGGGTAGTGGTGGGGTGGGGGGAATCTCATGAGTCTATCTGTGAATGCGCAGATGGCTGAATAGTCCAATCTGGGCACAAAATGTTCGCTGACAGTTGGGGCAGACAAAGACAGGCATATCATTGTCAGGGAGCTTCTTTGCCCATGACTTTCTGGCCTGCCTCTTCTGAACAGCTGCAGCAGTCCTGTTGGCCTCGCACAACTTGGCGCCTTTGTGCACAGCAGCACGCCATTTGTCACGGTCCACTGCAGATTCCTCCCAGGAGTTAGGGTTGATGTCAAATGCTTTCAAAGAGACTTTCAGAGTATCTCTGAAGCGCTTCTTCTGGCCTCCATGTGACCTCTTCCCTTGTTGCAGCTCGCCACAGAAGAGCCTTTTGGGCAGCCGATGGTCTGGCATGCGCGCCACGTGTCCAGCCCAGCAAAGCTGGGACTGCATCAGGATGGTGAAAATGCTGGGAAGGGTGGCTTTTGCAAGCACCTCCATGTCTGGGGTCCTGTCTTGCCACTTGCTGTTCAGTAGATTCCTGAGGCATGTTGTGTGAAAGTGGTTCAGCTTCTTGGCGTGTTGTTGGTACACTGTCCAAGTTTCGCAGGCGTACAGTAGTGTGGGGAGAGCTACTGCTCTGTAGACCTTTAGCTTGGTATTGAGACCAATGCCTCTTCTGTTCCAGACATTTGCATAGAGTCTGCCAAAGGTTGCGCTTGCTCTCGCAATCCTGACGTTCACTTCATTGTCGGTGGTCGCATTTCATGACAGCGTGCTGAAGTCTCTGACCGTTGACTGTGATGTTGGGCTCAACGTGGGGTTTCCCTGGGGCTGGCTGATGGAGAACTTCAGTTTTCTTCGTGCTGATGGTAAGGCCAAAGTTACTGCTGGCAGTGGCAAACTTGTTGACATGTCAGCTTCAGATCCAGTGTTGAGGGCACAATCATCAGCAAACATAAAGTCTCTAATGATGTCTGTCATGACCTTGGTTTTTGCTTGAAGCCTTCTGAGGTTAAACAGCTTGCCATCTGTTCGGTACTTTAGGCTGATTCCAACATCGCCATCTCTGAAGGCATCAGTAAGCATTGCAGAGAACATGAGGCTGCATAAAACTCTGATGTGAAACTATCTAAGTTCGCAATATGTGGTGGATTAAAAAGGTTTGAGAAATAATTTACTCCAAATCACACAGACAGAGGGGCATGTTTGCTCCCATTTCATCATACATAATAATAATGGAAGTTTATATGGCACCTTCAAACGCTCATGCCACTTTACAGTAACAGAAACTGCAATAGAAATGTACAAAGTTTTGATGCTAAAAGTACAGTTGTACTGATAACGAAAAATCTAAGGACATCAGGTTTGGATGGACGAGTACATGGAGGACAGGTTGGTGTTATGAAATCAGCTCAGGTGTTCTCATCTGGTCACGAAGTGCACGTTTTTGTGTGAGTGTGAGTGTGAGTGTGCGTGCGTGCGTGTGTGTGGGTGGGTGTGGGTGGGTGTGTTTTGTTTTGGTTTTTTCCCCGCACAAGCATGTTTTTTCCCCCTGCTGTCCTCTGCGGGGCGGGGAGGGTGAAGATGAGGGGGGAGGGGGGAAGGGGGCATAAGGAAGGTTGGGGAGGGTTGTGGCCCTTAGTTGAAATCTATGCAAAGACCACATTTTCCTTTTTGGTATATAATTGAAAAAAGAAATGGAAACTGTATTGATACTTTGTGTGTGTTGTTTTTAGTGTGTGTTGTTTTTTCTTCCTCCTGCAATATTTATGTCCCCAGACAAAGTTACATGGGGTTACTTCAGTTCATGTGGTCTATGACTTCTACATGTTTACTCTCTTCAATCAGTGTACTGATTTATACATGTATATGTTACTAATTCACGGATGACGATGGTGATTTTGCATCATCTTCCCTTTTTCTTAAAATTTGTTTCTGGGGTATCCATGACAGTACTTCTGTTTTTATGTGCTAAATGCCCAGCGAAACCCATCCACAGAAGAATGTTTTGTCACTTTCAATATGTTTTATTTTTATTTTTTCAAGTTACGTACATTTCACACTTTATTTTTGATAATATTCATTTTTGTCAAACTTTTGCTTTACGTCATGACAAACATGGCATGTCTGAAAAATACACAATCAAAATAAGGAGCATTAGTTTTATACCTGACAAGCAAACTAGCAATGAGTAGCTTTACACTATCATCTCTTCACTGCCAAGGTCTAGGTAATTTCCAAAAAAGAAGAGATGTATTTCAATATTTAAGACAGAAAAATTGTTCAGTGTATTTCTTACAGGATACCCACTTCACTAAGACATTAGAGCAACAGATTAGAACTGAATGGGGTTATGAATGTGTATTTTCCTCAAATAACAGTAGATCGAGAGGAGTGGCTATATTAATGAACAGTAATTTTGATTTCAAAATTAAAAAGATAATAAGGGATAAAAAAGGAAACAACATTATATTGGTGTCAAATACAATGGGTAGACATATAGTGCTCGTAAATATTTATGGTCCAAACAAAGACGAACCTGATTTTTTCAAAGAAATTAAAGAAAAGATTGTAGCACTAGATGTCTTGGATGTGATCATTGCAGGAGATTGGAACCTTGTATTAAATCCAAGTCTCAATTATTATAATTATAAACACATTAACAATGCCAAAGCTAGAGAAGTAGTATTTGAAATGATTTCCCAATTAGAACTGGTAGATGTTTGGACACAGCTTAATCCAGAAGTTCTCTGATATAGCTGGAGGAGAACAAACCCATTTCAGCAAAGTAGACTTGATTTCTGTTTAGTCTCAGATACATTGATTACTTACGTCAGCAATGCAGATATTGTTTATGGATATAGAAGTGATCATTCCTTGATATTGACTGAACTCACCTTTAAGACTGAAGAGAAAAATAAAACCTTGTGGAAATTTAACTCTTCATTACTCAAAGATCATGCATACGTAAAACTTATAAATGATACTATTGAAGAAATAAAAGGTCAATATGCAGTATTTCCATATGCAAGAGATAACCTGAACCAGATACCTAATGACAATATTCAGTTCATGATATCAGACCAACTGTTTTTAGACATGCTTCTTATGGAAATCAGAGCAAAGTCAATTACATATAGCATACATAGGACATGGGAATCAAAACAGCATGAACAAAAATTAGAAAACAAAATACAAAATTTAGAGAGAAAGTCACACTTAAACGAAGATGATTTAATACTGCTGAATGAGAAAAAAATTACATCTAGCTGAATTTAGGTAAACAAAAATGGAAGGAACAATTTTAAGGTCTAAGGCAAGATGGGTATCTCAAGGGGAAAAAATAGATAAATATTTTTGTTCTTTGGAGAAAAGGCACATTGTAAGAAAACAGATGTTGAAACTGGTGACAGAAGACGGTAGAGTATTATCGGATAGAGAAGGAATGTTAGAAGGAACAAAGACGTTTTACGAGGAACTTTATAAAAAAAGAAATTGTAGAATGATAGATATGAATCTTTACACAAAAGTACCAACAATGAATAAAGATGAATCTGACGAATTAGAGGGACTGATAAGTAAAGAAGAAGCTTCACAAGCATTAAAAAACATGCAAAACGACAAAAGCCCAGGAACTGATGGAATGACTTAATTTTTTTAAGTTCTTTTGGAGACAGCTAGGAGATTTTGTAATTCGATCACTAAATGAGGGCTTTACTAAAGGGGAAATGTCTATCACACAAAAAAAAGGACTTGTAATATGTTTACCGAAGGGAGATAAACCTAGGGAATACTTAACAAACTGGTGACCAATTTCTCTCCTTAACTCACTCAGGACGACAAGTTTTCTCCCTTGCTTTTCCCCACAGACGGCCCATTTGTAAGGGTTTGGAAAAAAATGACCAAATATACAAAATATAGAGTAAGAAAATGAAACTTTCAGAACTAGTTTATTACGTGTTGAGCTATTACATATTTAAAAAAAAAAATCAAATTTCTCATCTTATTTTTACAGTTTTGCCAAATGTAAAAAGTAATGCCAAATTTTCACCCCGAATCACCATACCCATGCTCGCTTTCTGCATTTAATTTACTTTCTTCTTCGTCATCATCCACCTCTTCAATGTCCGACCCTTCAGTTTGTAGCATTTCAAGTACTTCGGCAACACTAAAACATTGCCGTCGCTGCCTTGTTCGCTCCACAACATTTGAGAAGAGCCCGTTTTCCTAACAGGCTGGCATGCGAGCAGACGACTGGTCAGTGACTTTGTCAGCGTGTGTGCGAGACGGGCCACACATGGCAGGCTGACCAATCATACCATTCGGTTGTAGAGTGACCCAGAATAGCGCACTCTGCTTGGCTAATCACAAAATCATGTGTACAGCACATGATGGATTTTTATTTCTTGAAAATGCTATTCCATTCTGTCGTCTGAAACCGAATACATTTTATGTAGGAATGCTCATGCATTCCTTCGTCCGGAGAGAGTTAATGTCACTTATAAAATTGGGTCAACCTGTGTTGCAAACCGGATGAAAACAGTATTACCAAAACTTATTCACGAGGACCAGACAGGGTTTATAGCAGGACGGTACATAGGAGACAATATACGAACATTGTACGACATGATAAACTACCTAGAAAAAAGAAATCTGCCTGGTCTTTTAGTCTCCATAGACTTTGAGAAAGCCTTTGACTCTGTCAATTGGAATTATATTCAAAATGTTCTGAAAGCGTTTGGTTTTGGAAAGGATATTAGTCAATGGATACATACCTTTTATAATAATATCAAAACCTATGTGATAGTTAACGGAAAAAGGTCTTGAAGCTTCCCATTGGCAGAGGGTGTAGACAAGGGGATCCACTATCACCCTATTTATTTGTATTGTGTGCAGAGATACTAGCGTGTAAAATTCAGGAAGATGAAGAAATTAAAGGGATACAGATTTCAGACATAGAATTCAAAATAAGCCAGTTTGCAGATGACACTTCATTCACGCTAGACGGAGATAGAAAATCTTACAATAAGTTATTTGATGCATTAAATTCTTTTGAAGAAATTTCAGGTTTAAAATTAAATACTGAAAAAACAGTTAATGTATGGTCAGGTAGAAATAAGAATTCAAATGTAAAGTATTTAACAGAAAAACATATGAATTGAAATCCTAAGAAATTTAAAATCCTAGGCATTTGGTTTATGAATGATCTATCACACTTGACAGAATTTAACACAGAAGACAAATTAATGGAAGGTCTAAATGATCGTGTACACCACTAGGAAGGGTAGCTATATTAAAATCCCTCCTACTATCTAAACTAGTGTACCTGTGGATGTTGTTACCAAACCCACCAGACAGTGAAATTTAAAAACTTCAGAATATGTGTTTTGAATTTGTATGGGACAAGAAGCTGGACAAAATATAACGAATACACTCAGTTCACAGTATTGAAAATGGGGGCATTGGCTTACCAAACATACACGCATTTATACAAGCACTGAAACTGTCCTGGGTAAGGAAACTCTATGCAGGAAATTTCAAATGGAAAAGAATATTACAAACCACTTGCCCAGAAATAGCTAGGTTAAACTGTTATGGCTCGAAGCGGTTCTTAAAAGATAAAAATTATAATAACTTTTGGAAAGACGTTATGAAGGCTTATGACAATATCAACACACACACTGAACTAGATAAGAGCAAAGAGTTATTAGCTGAACCCATCGTTTTCAATGCTAAATTTAGAATCGACAACAATCCTTTTCACTTTAAAAACTGGACAGCAAAAAATACATTTTTCATGCGTGATATTCTGGACGAAAACTGCCAGTTTTTAAGGCAGGAAGACTTTTTTTAAGAAGTGGGGAATAAGAACAAATTACCTTAATTACCTTAGTTGCATTCAATCAATCAAAGAATACGCCAGAAAAAGAAATATAGTATTAGAGAATCATCACAACAAGGAAAATAGTAAGGCGTTAGAAACCATTTGTGGGGTAAAAAAGGGAACACAGATTTATTACGATATAATCTTGGAGAAAAACGAAATTTTTGATATGAAAGCTTTTATGAAATGGGAAAATAGGTTAGGTACTCAGATTGACTGGAAGAAAACATTAAAAAAGATAAATAGAATCAAAGAAATAAAGATGAAATGGTTTCAGCTTAGAATATGTCATGGAATTTTAGTATCAAATATTGTCCTAAAAAACATGGGTGTAATTGATGATGACAAATGTAATTTATGTTATATTGAAAAAGACACAGTGCAACATTATTTATGGTTTTGTCCAGTTTTGCAAACCTTTTGGCAGGACTTTCATAAGTTATTGAGAGAGAAATGTGAAAACTGTGAACACCTGTCATTGAACTTTGAATTGGCATTGTTTGGAACTGATGATAAAAATACAATGGATGATACTTTTGATTTAATGTTATTATGGGCAAAATTTGTTATACATAGGAGTAGAATCAATTAAATAAAACCAACTCTGCAAGCATTCCTGGTTGACCTCAAGTATAGATACAAGTTAGAAAAGCATGTACACACAATGGAAATGAATTACTGTGATTTTGTTAAAAAATGGCTACCATACTCTGTGTTGGTAACAGAACATTGAGTAAAATGAAAACTGTCATCATAACACATTATATGAATGATGCATGTTTGATAGAATTTTTAACAATATCAGAAATGAATATACTGCAAAATTTGACATGTTTGTACATTAATTTTGATAAAAGAAATAAGCTGCCACAGGTAATTGATAACATAATTATATTAATCCTTTAATAACACTTTCAAAAACAAAATAAAACAACAACAACAAAAAAACAAAAAAAAACAAACAACTCTGGTGCTCCTTGGAGCTATGTCATCATGAATACATGCCATGATGTGACATTAGGTATCACTGTCAATATTTCCTTTTATCTTGTTCTTTATTATTTGTTATTGTTCTTCATCTTATTATTACTATTATAAGTAATATCATTTTGAAAAATAACCCTTGTATCTCAACAAATTAATGATTTTTTTTTTTATGATCATTAATGGATCAAATGTTCTGCTATGTGAATGTTGAATCACAATGATATTGTGAAATGTCAAAATATACCTTGTGTACAAGGGGGGGAAAAACACACACACACAAAAAAAGAAAGAAAAAAAAGAAAAAAGAAACTGCAAAAAGTAATAGTACTAATACCAAAGATACAATAACATGGTATGGTGTATAACACAAAGCAATAACAAGTAACAATAATCAGTCTGGATGGTAACAGCACATCCTTAAACGGTAGGAGGGGATAGGCCTTAATCATAGCAATCATAGCAATGGGTAAAGATAAGTTTTCAGGCCTGACCTGAAAAACCCTAGGGACTAACTCTGTCAAAGAAAGTATGGTAGAGAGTTCCAGAGTTTAGCTGCTGAGAAAGAAAAAGCTTGTTGGCCATGCTGTTTGCGTGTGATAGTAGGAAGCTGAAAGAGCCTGGTATCAGCAGAGGATGATGGGTCCTAGAAGGAATGTACATATGGAGAAGTTCAGATATTGAGGAGCAGAGCCTGTGATAACTTTGTAGCAGAAATAAGAGCAATTGTATTTCATTCTTTGTTCAGTGCAATTTATAAAACAGCGGTGCAATGTTGATTCCAAGAGGATTTATGAATAAACCTGGCAGCAGAGTTCTAAATGCGCTAAAAAGGTTGAATGCCAGCTAATGAAGACAGAGCTGCTATAGTCCAGACAAGAATGTGTGTGAGAAGAGGCTAGTGTCTTGGTTGCTTATTCTGTAAGAAGTGAACAAATTGAAGAGATATGTTTGAGCTCAAAGTAGGCTAGCTGCCAAGTTTTTGTGACATGTTGTTTCAGATAAAGATCACTGTCAAGAACACCAAGGTCATGGGCTCAGTCAGAGAACTTGATTTTGCAATCAGCCAATATGAGTGAAGTAGAAATAGGAACTGAAATGGAAGAGGGTTGTAACTTTTGAAAGAAACGGATGGTTTCACTCTTATCACAATTTAAGTTTGTTGTTTGACATCCAACTTTCCATGTCAGAAAAACAAGCCTGCAAAGATGACAAGAACAAAAGATATCAGCCAGAACAGCAGATTTTAGTAGCTGCATGTCATCAGCAAACATTTCATGTGCAGCTGAGTGACTATGGATTAACTCAGACACAGGGGAAGTGTACATAAGCCTAGCACAGAACCTTGTAGAACACCAAAACGTGAGAGTTAAACTTTCAGAGTAGTGATTTGAGCTGAAAGTAGCGATTTGAGTTAAAATTTCAGAGTAATGATCTTAAACAGAACAAACTGATTTCTTTCTGAGAGGTAAGACCAAAACCAGTTGAATGTTTTACCAAGTAAGACCAAAACCAGCTGAGTGCTTTCCAACAAAGTCTGAAGGCGTTCTCGAGCCTGCTCAGTAGAATTTCGTGATCAGTTGTGTTGAAAGTGGCAGAAAGGTCCAAATGAAGTAATACTGAAATTCTGCCCTTTCCTTTAAGACGTGTAGCTGTTCTTTTCAATAGTAACTATGAAACAAAAATTTAAAAAGTGTACAAAATGTCAAGGAGACAACAGGTAATAATTTGATAGGTGGCAGAAGAAAAAAAAAGTAAATATTTTTGTGGACTTAAATAAATTTACTGATATAGCAAATGAGGTTAAAAAAAAAAGAATTATTAAAATTCATATAGGAACGGGGAAGTAGAATATTGTGAAATATCAGAATTAGTTAATGATTTGCTATAGTTAACCATAGAAGAAAGTCATTCACTTGAAGGCTAAATCTCTGTAGAAGAAGCAGGCGAAGCTTTGAAAAAAATGAAAAATAATATGAGTCCAGGCACAGGTGGATTTACTGCTGAATCCTTAAAGGCTTTTTGGAGTCAATTTGGAAACTACAAAATAAGATCTTTAAATGAAGGATTTAGAGGCAAGGTGGTATAATAATAAGCATGCAAGCCATCGCTGACTGAGGTCACTAAATAACCTATATAAAACAAAATGGAACAGTTCCGGAAATACAGAGGATCACATACTTTTGGTCTGACATATGTGTTCCAGATGAACTGGATTCCTTTGTTTTACATAGTTCTGAAAGAACTTGTGTGAAACAAATCCACTGTTTATTCACTCTTATTAGATGGTAGAGACAGTTTGCAAGTATTGTGGGCTTTTGAGGCAAGATAATGCTTATTCAGTTGGTTTGACAGTATCTTTCTTACTCAGGTCAGTAAATTCTGTGTTTAACTTGCTTCACCAAACATCTCATCCACTGACTGAGTGACCATGTGAGTCAAAGAGTGAGCCATGATTTAGTGTTACCAGAAGGCCAAATAACATACACTGATCCAAATCATACTTTCTGCTTTCCATCTGAATTGAGTATTTCTAGAACTGAGAATTGTAAGTGTGAGTGCATGCATGCACATGTGTGTGTGTGTGTGTGCATGTGTGTGTGTGACAGCGAGAGAGACAGACAGACAGAGAGAGAGAGTGTGTGAATGGGAGTGTGTGTGTGTGTGTGTGTGTGTGTGTGTGAGACAGAGAGAGAAATGAAATGAAATGAAATTATGGTGCTTAGAGCCTCGCCGACCACTAAGGCCATCTCAAGGCTATCGCCGCGTCAATTACTACTACAAGGCTAAAAAAAAACAACCAATTAAAACGAGTCACCACTTCAAACTTTCCACTCCAAAGTTAAAAAAAAAAACTTCCATAGTTTAAAACCTTCAAATCTGGTTAAAAAGGTTCACTTCTTTTAAGAAGTCCATCAGCGCCCACGGAGGGACATCACGAAACAAAGTCTTCAAAGAAACCGCCGTGTAATGTCTGCGTCTAACGTCATGCAGATCCCAACAGTCAAGGAGCACGTGTTTCACGGTGAGAGGCTCGTCACAGGGAACGCATCGAGGGGCTTCCTCCCCCTTCAACAAGTAAGAATGAGTAAAAAAAGTGTGCCCCGTACGCAGTCTGCACAGCACAGATTCCTCCTTTCTGTTCTTCACCCCCGAAGGGAGGGTCTCTTTTAGGTCCGGACGGATCTGGAAGAGCTTGTTGTCCGTCTGGGTGTTCCACTTCTCTTGCCAAAGATCCTTAACGTAAGTATTGACCTTCCGCTTCATGTCTGTATAGGGTACCAAGGATCTGGACAATTCTTTCTTTACAGCGTTCCTGGCCAGCAGGTCCGCCCTTTCGTTACCACGAATGCCAACATGTCCGGGAACCCAGGCCAACACAACCTTGTATCCTTTCTTCGTTGCGAGAGTAAAAGTTTCATAAAATTCCAGCAGTTTGGGATGAGTGACATTCCTGCAGGCGATCGCCTCCAGGGCTGATAAGGAGTCGGAAAAGATCATGAATCTCTTCTGTTTGGAAGAGAGAACCATTTTTAACCCCAGGACCAGTGCGGTCAGTTCCGCGGTGTATACCGAGCTGTCAGACAGGATGTGTTCCGTTGAGGGCCGGTCAGGAAAGGCGGGACAGAACGCAGATGCGGCGACTCCGTCCTCTGACTTGGAACCGTCAGTGAAGATGCCTTGAAAGGTGGGGAATTTGTGGCACAGTTCCGAAAAGTAGGTTCTGTAGGCCAGAGAACTGGTGGTGTCCTTACGGTACGAGGCCAGATCGAATCGGACCTCAGGTGTTGTAAAGGTCCACGGGGGGCTGTCAGGGAACTTAGAGAAATCTGAGATGCCACCGACATCCAGATCGGCATTTTCCAAGTGCGGCTGAATGCGGAGTCCGAGAGGAGGTATGCAGTTTGGGTTGTCTGTAAATTTCTTATCGAAAGGGTTGTTGAATACAGCGTCGTAAGCAGGGTTTGTAGGTTCCGAAAACAATTTCAAATAATAGTTCAGGGTCAGCTTCAGTCTGCGGTTGGAAAGAGGCGGTTCCCCCGCCTCTGCGTACAGGCTGTGCACAGGGGTGGTGCGGAAAGCACCTAAGCTGAGACGGAGCCCTTGGTGGTGTACAGGGTCCAACAGTTTCAGGTAGGACGGTCTGGCCGAGCCGTATACAACACTTCCATAATCCAGTTTGGACCGGACCAGGGCTCTGTAGAGGTGCAAGAGAGTCCTCTTATCAGCACCCCAGTTCGTGTGTGCCACAACTCGGATGATGTTCAGGGCTTTTAGGCAAGATATTTTCAGCTGTTTAATGTGGCTGAGAAAATTCAGCTTCTGATCGAAGACGACCCCTAGAAATCTGGCTTCCTTGACCGCCGGGATGGTGGATGTTCCCAGACGGATTTCAGGGTCCTGATAGAATTGGCGAAAATTATGAAAATGGATGCATTCAGTTTTGGAGGACGAAAATGTGAAGCCATTCTCCTCTGCCCAACACTGGATTTTGTTGACGCAGAGCTGAAGCCGTCGCTGGATGCTGGCGTACGTGCTGCCGGTTGCATATAAGGCAAAATCATCCACGAACAGCGAGCTGTCCGATCCTTTCTGAACGGATTGAATGATGTCATTAATTTTGATGCTGAACAGAGCCGGCGACAGGATGCTCCCCTGCGGGACACCCAGCTCCTGCTCGTGAATGTCGGACAGGGTGGTGCCGACTCTCACCTGGAATTGTCTGTCTTGTAAAAAATTGTGGATAAACTGAGGCAGGTGTCCTCGGAAGCCGAGCTTGTGCAAGTCGGAAAGAATACCAAATTTCCACGTGGTATCGTAAGCTTTCTCCAGGTCAAAAAATATGGCCACCACATGTTGTTTGTTGACGAAAGCATTTCTTATCGTGGTTTCCAGACGAACCAGATGGTCAACGGTAGAGCGATGCTTGCGGAAACCGCACTGTTCTTTCGCCAGAAGGCCGTCGGTCTCTAGTTTCCACATCAGTCTACCGTTGACCATCTTCTCCATCAGTTTGCAGACGCAGCTGGTCAGTGCAATTGGGCGGTAGTTGGAGGGGTTCGAGGGGTCTTTTCCCGGTTTCGGCAGCGGGATTATGAGGGCTTTCCGCCAGGAGGGTGGAAAGAAGCCTGTGACCCAGATGTGGTTATAAACTTTAAGCAGGGTGTCCAGACAGGTTTGGGGAAGGTGCTTTAGGAGTTTATAATGGACCTCGTCCATTCCTGGACAGGAATCCGTACAGGTCTGAAGGGCAGATTTAAGTTCGTTCATTGTGAAAGGAAGGTTGTAATTCTCTGTGTTGTCGGAAAAGAAGTTACATGGTGTTTTTTCTGACAGGTTTTTGGTTTTAAGAAAGCGAGCAGATTTGTTAGCAGATCTCGAGTTCTGTTCTATTGTGGAGGCAAGCAAATTGGCAACTGCTTTCTTCTCTGTGACCAGAGCGTCTGAAAGTTTAAGATGGTGGAAGGTCGGGCATGCGTTTTTTTTTTTCGGACTCCGGTCTCCGAAAGACGCGTCGCTGCGCTCTCTTCCGAGACTTGCGGGCCTCCCGACATTCCGCGTTGAACCAGGGCGTTCTAGGGACCTGAGGCTTGGAGGTAGACGATGGGACTGCTGCTTTGGCGCAATCTAAAACAATCCGAGTCAGAGCGTCAGCAGGGTCCTTGCTTTTCAATACTGTTTCTTCCTGCAGCTCCGCTCTTATCTTGGTGGTAAAAAAACTCCAGTCTGCTTTGTCGTAGTACAGGCGGTCAGGCAGAGAGTCACCTTCTCCATCTGTGGGGCGGAGGACGACAGGAAAGTGGTCACTCCCGTGCAGATCGTCGTGCACTTTCCACTCGTAGTCCAGGACCAACGATGGATCGCAGACCGACAGATCTAAACACGAGAGCTTTCCGGAGGACAGATGCAGGTAAGTGGGAGACTTGTCGTTAAGACAGCACAAGTCCATGTCAGAGAGAAGGTTTTCTAAGAGAAGACCTCGGGCTGACGTCATCTCACTTCCCCAGAGCGGGGAGTGTCCGTTGAAGTCGCCCAACAGTAAAAACGGACGTGGGAGCTGGTCGACCAGGTTCATGAGGTCCTGCCTCAGAACACGGACGGAAGGGGGAAGGTAGAGAGAGCAGACTGTGATGGTTTTCTCGAGCGTGACTCTGACTGCCACCGCCTGTAAAGGGGTGCTTAAAAGAACTGTACTGTATAAAAGGGACTTTCGAATAAAAAGAGCGACACCTCCCGTCAACCCCTCTTGCTTCGGTTGAGCGGGTTTAAAAACGGAGTTAAAACCAGAGAGAGATAAAACCTTGCCATCTCTTTGCAGAGTCTCCTGCAGTGCCAGCACTGAAGGTTTCAAAGCACGACAAAGCAGCTGGAGTTCCTGGAAGTTGGCATAGAATCCCCGGATATTCCAGTGGATCACTGCCATTAAAAAGGTTTTTAAAAAAAAATAAAGCAGCAGCCTATTCCATCGCTACCCCCTGCTCCTCCACTTGCGGTGGCTCAAGGTCCGCCAGGATGGAGTATTTGTTTTTTGACATAAATTTTTCGGGTTCCGACCAGGTCGGAATATCCACCACCTCGGCCCCTCCCGATCCCGCCGTGGCCGCAACCCTCCCCTCCTTGAGTTTTGGAGGTAAGGGGGGCTTCCGGCCACTTCCGCCAGCCCGAGGGCCAGGCAGACGAGAGGCGGGGCGAGGGGGGCCGGGGGGTGGGGTGGGGCGGGAGGCGGACAACGTGCCTCCGCCCGAGGCTTTTCTCTCCCGCCCAGCAGCCCCTGAGGACTGCCGCGCAGGATGGGAAGGGGTGGACACAGCGCCTCCACCCAAGGCCAACGGTTCCGACGAGGCGGTTAAGTCGTCCGTCTGCGTTCCTGTGGACGTCGTCTGGACCGCGACGTCCACCGTCCTGGATCTGACGACAGAGGCATACGACGCCTTAGGCGACGCGGCCTCCACCTGTTTCCTTGCCTCAAAGAAGGAAATTTTCTGTTCTGTCTTGACTTTCTGGATTTGTTTTTCTTTCTTCCAGGCGGGGCAGTCCTTCGATGAGGACGGGTGGCCACCTCCGCAGTTCGCACACAGGGCTGCACTGACGCAATCGCCCTGGTGCGCCGCCTTCTAACAGGTGCCACACGCCTCTTCCTCCTTACATCTGTCTCTCACGTGTCCGAATTTCTGACACTTAAAGCATCTCAGAGGGGACGGTACGTACAGGCTGACATTAACTAGCAGGTATCCGACCCGAATGTCCTTGGGGACATCCGGGCAGCAGAAGGTGAGGAAGAAAGTGTTGGTCGGGACTCTGTCCGACCCCTTCCTCACCGTCACCCTGTACACATCGGTCACTCCCTGAGAGGACAGTTCGCTCTTGATCTCGGCCTCAGACACACCTTTCAACTCCGGGCATCTGATGACTCCCTTTGAGCAGTTGAGACCTTTGTGAGGGGAAATCTTCACTGCCCTATCCACGAAAGTGGTCGCCTTGAGAAGGAGCTGTGTCTGTCTTTTGGATTCTGTCTGTACTAAAAACGCTCCGCTCCTCAGCCTCTTGATGGATCTGAGCAATCCTGCCAGACACTGAAAGCCCTTCTGGACAGCGAAGGGGCTGAGAGCCGACAAGGGCTTGTCGTCATCAGCGCCCTCCATCACTAGCCACGATGGCCAAAAACCAGAGGTCTCAACGACCTCCGACTCAGAGTCTGAGTCGTCCGTTCCCTGTCGTCGTCTTTTTCCGAGTTTGGGGGGGTGTATTTGTTTAGGATTCATGTTGAAAGAAAAATGTGAATTCATCCCTCCCTTACCCACCCACCATGGGGTCCAACTTAGGGGCCAGGGTCAAGGGAACACCAGCTTGACCCCTTCCAGGTTTCGGGAGGGATATACAACCAGCAGCCCAGCTCCAACGTGCTCCCCCCCGATCATGCCCAGCTCCCGGGGACAGAGAGCCGAGCACTACGGGGGTTACCTTCGTCAGCCACTAAACTGCCAGTCTTGACCCAGCCCCACGAAGGGGTAGCCGATTGACACACACGGGCCAATGTGTGCCACCTGTCTTAGGAGAGGTCCGAGCCAAAGGGATGTGTTGAGAGCAGCGTGCTCTCTCAATCCCCAGGATCTCATTCCCCTCCATCACAGGTCGCGCCGCACGGCAAACACGGCGGGCCTAAAGAAGGCCGCAGAGAAAAAAAGAATGTGGAAAAGAAGGCTTGATGGGGAGCTGAGGACAGAAAAGAGGCGGTAAAAAGAAGAACAAAGAATAGCGAAAGGGACAGTGGGTCACGTTTAGTTTGGGCCTCACTCACGACCTGTTCAGCATGGGAAGCCCTATCAGGGGCATCAGTACAAAACCACCACTTATTCAGCCCTAACAGCTACGATGGCTATGTAGGCTGTCAATTAAGACCTGGGACCAGAGCACCAAACCCCAAGAAGCACTGATGCCCCCGCCGACATAGCTCGCTCGATCACTGGCCACTAAGCCTCCCGACCACGACAAGGTAGTGACCCTCCCGGGAGTGGGTCAGGAGAACACCAGCCTGACCCCCTCCAGGTTTCGGGAGGACAGAGAGAGAAAGAGACAGAGTATACATGTGAGTGTTTGTGTGTGTGTGTGTGTGAGAAAAAGAGGGAGAGAGAGATATATATATAGAGAGAGAGAGCGAGAGTGGTTGAGTGTGTGTGTGTGTGTGTGTGTGTGTGTGTGTGTGTGTGAAAGAGTGTGTGTGTGTGTGCATGTGAGACAGAGTGAGAGAGAGGGTGTGTGTGTGTTTGTGTGTGCAAGTGTTTGTGTGTGTGCATGTGTGAGTGTGTGTGTGAGTGCGTGTGTGAGAGAGACAGAAAGAGAGAGACAGAGCATATGCTTTGTTTATTTATTTATTTTATTATTATTATTTGTGTGTGTGTGTGTGTGTGTGTGTGTGTGTGTGTGTGTGTGTGTGTAAGTGTTGGCTGTAACTGTTAACCAGTATGAGTATTTCATCGACTTTCAATCACAATACAGATTAACTGATTTAGAGCAAACTGTGTGTTTGGGGGGTGATAGGGGTTGGAGGGATGTCAATTTCATCACGTACTTCATCGTTTTGTGATCACAGCCTAGATCTAGATCACAATATATACCTAGATCAATGTGTGTGTGTGTGTGTGTGTGTATGTGTGTGTGAGAGATTCAGATTCAGATTCAGATGGTTTATTCATTAAGGCCAAAGCCCCATATGAACGAGGGGCGATAACAACATTAGTGTATGTCATCAGAACTATAGCAATTAATCACGACATAATTATATCTCTTAAGTGAAAAGCTTTATATAAATATAGAGCCAAATTACGTATAAGTCCGTCATCTGTAGATGCCATCAGCAGATTAAATCGAAATGAACATGGATATATATAATATTTCTTTGGGATAAATTTTTCACGAAGAACACACAAAACGGGGCATTTCAAAACAAAGTGTACTTCATCTTCTATCGACTCTTTACACAATGGACAAAAGAGATCAGAATTGTGTACATTTTTATATCGGTACCTGTGAGTGTTTATTTCCGATATACCAAGTCTAAATCTTGCCAAAATGAATCTGAGATGTCTATCCATATTAAACAAGAGATAATTCTTCACTAAATGAGTAGAAACATAACCCCTGTATATACCAAACCTTTCACTAGACTGAATATGGTTTTCCCAACTCTGCCATCTACAATCTATCATACGCTGGCGAAGAGTTTGCAAAAATACATTATCTAAACCTACATTTCGGAAATACCAAGCATACCCAAACCCGAGTTCACAAATACATATTCGTACGTTTGAAACCCAGTTTCTTTTGCCTCTTAAGTCTAAGTCATATAACATGTTGTACGATTTTCTTGGCAGTCGATCTGCACTCATTTTCAGTAGCTTTAGCCAATAGCGAATACAACTGATTGCAGAGTTTATATAAACTGGATGTCTATTTGTTTCTCCATATACTAAATCGTTTGGTGTTTTCATATCAATACCCAAAAACCTTTTAAGTCCAAATAAATGTAAAGATTCACAATGCACAACAGCATTCTTATCCAAACCCCATAACTCTGACCCATACTGTACCATGGGCTGAATCTGGGCATCGAACACTCTAGTAAAAAGCTCTAGAGAATTATTATTTAACATGAAAAGTTTTTTCATAATATTTAGTAACTTATACTTTGCTTTACTAGACAAATCTCTGCAGGCAGCTACAAAACTCAAACGAGTAGAAAATATAATCCCAAGATACTTATAAGCATTAGCAACAGGCATAACAATACCATCATACACCCATCTTTCCCTCGATGCTAAATAACCCCCCTTCCTGAAAACAATTATACTACTTTTATCCATGTTAATTTTTAACTGCAATTCATTTGCTGAATTTTTCAAATTATTTAGTTGCGTTTGCAAACCTACAACTGTCTCTGAGAGCAAAACTACATCATCAGCCAGCAGCAAAATGAACAATTCCATAAAATCCACAGTAAATCTAGCACCATGTCTCCCTTTATCAATTACATCTAACGCCAATTCGTTTATAAATAATGAAAACAATATAGGGCTACATACATCTCCCTGCTTTACCCCTCTTGTACAGTTAATATAATCAGTTAGTTTATCGCCACACCTTATTTTCGTTTTAACTACATTGTACATGCTCTTCACACATTTATAGAGCTTCCCACTTATCCCACTTTTAATTAAGATAGGCCATAGTAAGTTTCTGTTGATGGAATCGAATGCCTTCTCAAAATCAATGAATGCTACATAAAGTTTACGATTAAAAGAAAATTGTTTTTGAACGAGCGCTAAAAGAGTAAACATATGATCGATTGTTGAATACCCCTTTTTAAACCCCGCTTGGTGCTCACCTGTCGTATTATTATATTCTACATATTCTTGAAGTCTACGATTAATTATTGAACTAAACACCTTACTACAGACATTAGATAGTGAAATACCTCTATAATTATTCGTATTATTAATATCACCTTTCTTATATAGTGGAAGAGTTATTGATTCACACCAATTCTCAGGAAAAATACCCTTTTCAAATAAAACATTAAAGAATTTTACCAGAAAATCTACAATTTGTTCACACTCTGTTTTCAACAATTCTCCAATAATACCATCAGGCCCTGCAGCTTTACGTTTCTTTATTTTTCTAAGTGCAATCAGAACTTCTTCTCGAGGAATAGGGCGGTTTATAACTTCATTTTCTATTTCTGGCAAATCATAATCGTTATCAGAAGTCAAATCTTTCTCTAGTAAAGCTTTAAAGTGCTTAAACCAGTCATCCACTGATATGTTATTTTTGGGTTGTTTCTTTTTTAGAGATAATCTATTAATACATTCCCAAAGTGTGAGAGAGAGAGAGAGAGAGAGAGGGGGGAGAGAGGGAGGGAGAGAGAGAGAAAAACTGTGAGAGCGAGCATGTGACAGAAAGAGAAAATGAAATATTTATTCAGAAGACCATCGGCCCATTCTGAAGGGACCTGAAGAAGTTAGTTACTATCCTAAAACAACAACAACAACAACAAAACATAACAAAAAGACAGAAATAGAGAGAAAGACACACAAAGAGAGAGAGTGGTGTCACTGTCACTGGCATTTCATCATTTTTTAATCACAATATATCCAGATCAATGTGTGTGTCTGTGTGTGTGTGTGCATGGATGCACGCATGCGTGTGTTTATGTATGTGTGTTTGTGTGTGTGGTTGGGGTCTCAGTGAGTGTGTAAGCAACAGAATAGGGAGAGTTTTAGCTGCATCACATCTGCTTAAACCGAAGTAGTTGTCTGACATACTCATATCCCCCCTGGCACCCCTCCCCTTACACACACCAGTTCCCACAATTCATACATGGTAGGAGGTATGTTATATAAACAATCTTAAACTACAACAGTGATTTATTACAATGGTATTTAGACCCAAGTTTTGAAATGTTCTGCATTCTTGAAGAATTGATATTGGGAAATTCATTCTTTTGTTTATATACAGTGGACTGCAAACCCCCCACCCCCACCCCCTCATCCCCCGTCAATAGAGTCCTCAATAATCAAGTCTTAACTCACTCGGGACGACAAGTTTTCTGCCTTGCTTTTCCCCACAGACGGCCCATTTGTAAGGGTTTGGAAAAAAATAACAAAAAATACAAAATACTGTGTAAGAAAATGAAACTTTCAGAACTGGTTTATTACGTGTTGAGCTATTACATATAAAAAAAAATCAAATTTCTCATCTTATTTTTACAGTTTTGCCATATGTAGAAAATACTGCCAATTTTTCACCCCGAATCACCATACCCATGCTCGCTTTCTGCATTAAATTCGCTTTCTTCTTCCGTCATCATCCACCTCTTCAATGTCCGACCCTTCAGTTTGTAGCATTTCAAGTACTTCGGCAACCCTAAAACATTGCCGTCACTGCCTTGTTCGCTTCACAACATTCTGAGAAGAGGCCGCTTTGCTAACAGGCTGGCACGCGAGCAGACGACCGGTCAGTGACTTTGTCAGCGTGTGTGCGAGACAGGCCACACATCCCAGACTAACCAATCATACTGTTCGATTGTGGAGTGACCCAGAATAGCGCACTCTTCTTGGCTAATCACAAAATCACGTGTACAGAGCATGACGGAATTTTACTTTTGGAGAATGCTATTCCATTCCTTCGTCCGAAACCAAATATGTTTTGTGTAGGAATGCGTGAGCATTCCTTCGTCCGGAAAGAGTTGAAGAAAGAGAAACAAACTGTTCCAAAGAACACAGTCAGAAACTTTTATGAAGTTACTACATAACAGCATATTTTCAAAAACTGACACAAAGAGACAATGTTACTGGTGTGGAGTGGGGTAAAGGTAGGGGAGGTATGGGGTACTGAAGTTAGGTTTAGTTTTTGAGAACATTGTTAAATTTGTTTCTTTTGTGGTGAAAACCACGATGTAAACATCAAAATAGAAATAAAATGTTAAAAAATCTGGGAACAAAAACAATTGGTAATCAGCAACTGGCTTTGGACACTTTGACTGTTCGTGCTTGTATTTCATTTCTTTCTAAACACACAACCATTAACTATTCTATGCAACAATTATTACAGGAAAGAAAACCTGCCAATTCTGCTGAACAAGCGTGTTCAATTTGCCTGATTTAATGACTTAATTTTGCATGCCAATCATGAGCAAGAGAAATGCTGTTTTCTTCCAATGTGGCCATCTTGGAAAAACAAAAATCAAATAAGTGCGCTAAAATGGATGAAACTGATATGGTATGGATTATTTTGGTATTCTGAATAATTTTCTCAACTGAGACAAATATTAGTCATGAAACAATCACAAATGTTTGTTCTTCAAATGACTGTGCACACTGTGTATTCCACTGACTAGCTCATCCCAAACTGCTGGAATTTTATGAAACTTTTACTCTCGCAACGAAGAAAGGATACGAGGTTGTGTTGGCCTGGGTTCCCGGACATGTTGGCATTTGTGGTAACGAAAGGGCGGACCTGCTGGCCAGGAACGCTGTAAAGAAAGAATTGTCCAGATCCTTGGTACCCTATACAGACATGAAGCGGAAGGTCAACACTTACGTTAAGGATCTTTGGCAAGAGGAGTGGAACACCCAGACGGACAAGCTCTTCCAGATCCGTCCGGACCTAAAAGAGACCCTCCCTTCGGGGGTGAAGAACAGAAAGGAGGAGTCTGTGCTGTGCAGACTGCGTACGGGGCACACTTTTTTTTTTACTCATTCTTACTTGTTGAAGGGGGAGGAGGCCCCTCGATGCATTCCCTGTGACGAGCCTCTCACCGTGAAACACATGCTCCTTGACTGTTGGGATCTGCATGACGTTAGACGCAGACATTACACGGCGGTTTCTTTGAAGACTTTGTTTCGTGATGTCCCTCCGTGGGCGCTGATGGACTTCTTAAAAGAAGTGAACCTTTTTAACCAGATTTGAAGGTTTTAAACTATGGAAGTTTTTTTTAACTTTGGAGTGGAAAGTTTGAAGTGGTGACTCGTTTTAATTGGTTGTTTTTTTATCCTTGTAGTAGTTATTGACGTGGCGATAGCCTTGAGATGGCCTTAGTGGTCGGCGAGGCTCTAAGCACCATAATTTCATTTCATTTCATTTCACTGACTAGCAAAAAATACTTATGGTAAACGTCCCCTTTTTTTTGTCCCACCCAAATGATTCATAATAATGATAATGAACATTTATGCCTAATCTTCAAAATATACCCTAAGCGTTAACAAATATAATACATGTTAATATCAGAAAAGGAAAAATTGAACACAAGATACAAAACATTATCAAATCATTCACACATACACACACACACACACCCAAACAAACACAAAACACACATAAGCACCCACGTATGCACACATACACAAGTCACAGTACACATCATAAATAGTACACAATCAAAAATACAATCTACAAAATTCTGAAACTCTCAAACTCGCTCACTCACTGACAGTCATTTTAGTTAATACCGGAATGGGATAAGCTCTTGAAAATTATTCAGAAGGGCAAAAGGTGGGTCTTCGACTGGATTTAAAAGGCTGCAATGAAGATGAGTGATGGAGAGGCTGAGGAAGCTGTTTCCAAAGAATGGGGGCTTGGTATGAAAAACTGTGTTGGCCATTCGTCTTGGGTCAAACAGGATTGATCCTGAGCAGGTGTGTGTCAGAAGAAGAGCAGAGTTGGTGTGAGGGTATGTGAGGATGAATGAGTTCGGAAAGATACCGTGGACCACCAGCCTAAATGAATATGAAACAAAGTGAAACAACTCTAAATAATTCTTTCGTGTACTGGGAGCCAGTGTGAAACATGAAGGACAGGAGAGACGTGATCAAATTTAGAAGAACGAAAGACATGACAAGCAGCATGGTTGTGGACTTTCAAGCAATGATGTAGCTGGGTGAATCTACAAGGGAATTACAATAATCCAGGTGGGACAGCACAAAGGCACAGAGGAGCATTTTGGTTGCATCTTCAAATTTCAATGTAACACAATTTGCATATATTTGCAACATGCTGCTGATAGGAAAGAGACTGGTCGAGTATGACACCAAGATTATGGATGGAAGAGTAAAGAGGAATTTTGGTGCCACTGAGGGGCACTGAGGAAGGAAGAGAGACTGAGTGGCAAAGTCTTTGTGGGGTGATAATCATTATTTTAGGTTTATCCTCGTTTAAATTTAGCTTGTTTTTATTCATCCATGTCTTCAGATCGGAGATGCAGTTGAAATTATTGCTACCATAAAGGTAAGACCAGGTGGAGTAGGAAACCTTTCCCAACGGCTGTGAAGGTGGAAGAGGATGACCAAAGGGCAGGGGGAGCTCTTATCCTTGGCTGGAAGTCCTCCTTGGAGACAGAACTTTGAAGAAAAAACCTGCACCTACTGAGGCTGTCTTACACATGGCAGTATCTGCACCTGTGGAACTGTGAGCGTCGGTAGGCGAGAGAGTGGGGAAGGGACTGCACAACTCCTCTTCACTAAAACAAAAAGTCACCTGTGCTGGTCAGGCAACCAGGCTTATGTTGGAACGACAAGCTAGCCCTTCAACACCCAGCTTTCCCAAGCCCTGTGGCGATGGAGAAGTGGTAACGGGGAAAGGCAGAGGATGCTGCTGGCAGTTCCTAGTCGCGACTCTGCACGCAGGCGGCTGTGGGGTGATGGTCGTCTGCCGTAGACTGGGGCAGATGCGGCACCCGAATCCTCCCACAGTGTCAGAGCAGCCCTTTTTGGGGACAGCACTGCTCTCCACTCATGGGGAAGGGGAGATAAAAGGATCCCTAAACAAAGCCTGCCTTGCCTAGTACCTCGCAGGAAATTGCACCTACTTGGACATCCAACACTAGTGGTCAAAAACAACAGAAGAAAAGAACCAGGAGTCATGCCCTGACTCTGGGTGCCTGGAATGTTTGCACCCTTTTAGACAGAGACAACAGACCAGAAAGGTGCACAGCGCTCAATGCTAGAATGCTTGATTGCTACCAGGTGGACATAGCAGCCCTGAGCGAAACCAGGTTTGCCAGTGAAACCCAGCTGGAGGAAGTTGGAGGGGGCTACACCTTCTACTGCATTGGGAAGCCAGATGGCATCCTAAGAACCTCAGGTGTGGGCTTTGCCATACAAACCAACTTGCACGACAGCTTGACAGCCTTCCACGTGGGATAAACGATAGGCTGATGACCCTGCATCTGAAGCTGTCAAAGGATCGCTTCTCCACAGTCATCAGCTGCTATGCCCCGACAATGACCAACCCTGATGACATCAAAGAAGCTTTCTATGAGGAGCTCAGCCGCACCATTTCAGCGGTAGACAGAAAGGACAGGCTGATCATCCTTGGGGATTTCAATGCCTGCGTTCTCCTTGTGGCCGAAAGTCCTAGGACAGCACGGCATTGGCAAGTGCAACTCTAACAGACTGCTTTTGCTCTCGCTCTGCGCGCAGCATGGACTGACCATCAACAACACCTTCTTCCAACAAGTGGACAAGTACAAGAATATATGGTCGTACCCCCGCTCCAAGCAATGGCACATGCTGGACTATGTGATTGTCCAGCAGAGGGACAGAGGTGATGTTTCCATTACACGCTGCATGCAAGCTCCAACCAGCCAGGCAGAAACCCCCTAGGAAGCTGAACATCTACCGTCTCCCTATCACCAAGGACGTGCTGCAGCAGCAAATGAAAGCAGCTCTCCAAGAAATTCCTGCATCGACTGATGTAGAAGAGGTATGGAGCACCTTTAGAGATGCTGTGTACACAGCAGCAGCTGACACACTCGGCTTTGCACAGAGGAGCCACAAAGACTGGTTTGATGAGAACGACTCTGGAATCACCAAGCTCCTGAACACACTGCATATACAGCATCAGGATCACATTTCCGATAAAGACTGCCAGAGGAAGAAGGACCAGTTCTTGCAAACCAAGCAACTCGTACAGAAGAGACTGTGTGAGATGAAGAACACCTGGTGGGAGAGAAAGTCCGAAGAGCTTCAGTCTGCTGCTGATGCTCAAGACATGAAGACCTTCCACGAAGGTCTCCGAGCTGTGTATGGGCCGAGAGTCAGTCACAGGATCAACCCCTGTCCGAGCCTTGGACCAGACCACCCTCCTGACAGATAAGACATCCTTGCCCGCTGGACAGAGCACTTCAACACCCTCCTCAACAGGGACTCGTCCATATCTGAACAGGTAATTGCAGCCCTCCCACAGCTATCAGTCAATGACTCGCTAGCTAACCCTCCCACCAAGGCCAAGGCCCTGAAGCTGACAACGTCAGGAAAAGCACCAGGAGCGGATGGAATCCAGGCTGACATCTACAAGTATGGAGGCGAGGTGATGACAAACAAGCTGACTGCGCTGTTCCAGTCTATCTGGGAGATAGGGGAGGTCCCCCAGGATTTCAAGAATGCTTCAATTGTCCATGTTTACAAACGGAAGGGAGACAAAACATCCTGCGATAACCACCGTGGAATCTCTCTCCTCTGCATTGCCAGCAAGATCTTCACCTGCATCATACAACACGGTCATCCCTGAAGCACAGTGTGGCTTCCACTCAGGCAGGGGAACATGTGACATGGTGTTTGCTGTACGCCAGATGCAAGAGAAGTGCCGGGAGCAGAACAAGGAGTTCCACATGGTCTTTGTAGACCTGACTAAGGCCTTCGACACGGTGAACCGCTGTGGTCTGTGGAAGATCCTCCTAAAGTTCGGCTGCCCAGAGAGCTAAATCCAGCTGATTGCGTCATTCCATGATGGCATGCAGGCGAGAATACAGGAAAATACTGACATGTTGGATCTGTTCCCTGTGGTAAATGGAGTGAAGCAGGGCTGCTGCATCCTGGCACCCACACTGTTCTCCATTCTCTACTCTGCCATGCTGATCGATGCCTTCCAAGACTGTGACCGGGACATCTACATTCAGTTTCACACAGATGGCAAACTTCTCAACTTGCGGCGACTCCACGCCAGGTCCAGGGTGTTTGAGGCACTGTTGAGAGAGTTCCTCTTCACTGATGACTGCGCGCTTGCTGCGCACACCCATGAGGATATGCAGTTCATTATGGACAGGTTCTCAACCTCCTGCAGGCGTTTTGGAAGCCATCAGCCTCAGCAAGACCAAGTCTATGTACCAACCAGCTAGCTCACAGAACGCCAGTGCCTCCCCCCCACCTGCAATCAAGATAGATGACACAGAGATCAAGTCAGTCGACAAGTTTTGCTACCTGGGCAGCACCCTATGCAGCAACGGAGCCCTTGATGCAGAAGTGATGCTGCGCATTGCCAAGGCCAGCTCTGCCTTTGGCAGACTCAACAACAGGCTGTGGAACAACAAAGGCATCAGGCTTAGCACCAAGATCAAAACCTACAGAGCTGTTGTGCTGACCACCTTGTTGTACTGCTGTGAAACATGGATGACGTATCGCCGTCACATTCAACAACTTGAGCAGTTTCACCAGAGATGCCTATGAAAGATCCTCGGCATAAAGTGGCAAGACAGGGTCTCCAACCTCCAGGTCTTAGAGAGGAGCGGCCTGCCCAACATCGAAAGCCTGCTGATCCAGTGCCAGTAGGCTGGACAGGACACATTGTCCGCACGACAAACAGCAGGATCCCGAAGATGCTCTTGCATGGCCAGCTGAAGAAAGGCCATTGCGAACTTGGAAGACCCTGCAAGCCCTTCAAGGACACCTTGAAGACAAACCTCAAAGCCTGTGACACAGATATTGCTTCCTGGGAAACTGATGCCCTTGACCGCTCTCGCTGGAGGATACTGTGCTCTAGTGGCATAAAGACGTTTGAAAACAAGAGAACGCTGGCCATTAAGGAGAAGCGTAAGCAAAGGAAGCAGGACTCAACTTCTGGAGACGTTTTCCCTTGCAACACCTGTGGGAAGTGCTGTGCATCCAAAATCGGCCTCTTCTCCCATATGAGGACACACACAGACAGATAAGCCTGCCTGCCTTCTCATCCGCTGGTCCAACGGGAGACTCCATCAAAGGTTGAAAAATGTAACCAAGCTATACATATTGTATTGTATTACTAATTTTTGCCACGACAGATTTCTCTGTGTGAAATTCGGGCTGCTCTCCCAGGGTGAGCATGTCGCTACACTGAGAGCACCACTAATTTTTTTTGTATTTGTTTCCTACATTTTTTTCCCCCTATCATAGTGGATTTTTCTACAGAATTTTGGCAGGGACGACCCTTCTGTTGCCATGGGTTCTTTTACGTGCACTAAGTGCATGCTGCACATGGGACCTCGGTTTATCGTCCGATCCGAATGACTAGCATCCAGACCACCACTCAGTCTCGTGGAGGAGGAGAAAATACTAGCGACTGTACCAGGATTTGAACCAGTGCTCTCAGATTCTCTCATTTCCTAGGTGGATGTGTTAACTCTAGGCCATCACTCCACATACAACACAACGTTTAATATTGGGTGAAATGATTCCCACTCTGGGAAGACTGTCAGGAATGGCCAGAGGGCAGAACTGATGCAGAGGTGAAGCTACTCATAGAGGAAAACAGCAAAGAGGATATCATCATATGCACAGATGATTCAGTCACCAACCAGTCCCATTGGGGATTCACTGCAAAGCAAAATGTAAAAACAATCAGGGAAGAGAATTTTGTATACAATGTCACAACCTTCAGCCTGACAATGAAAGTTGAAGCTGTGACACATGCTATCCAGTGGGTGTCATCTGTTTGTGCAACTGGAAATCAGCATGCCATGATTCTGACTGACACAATGAACCTCCTACAAAAAAGTGAAAATGGAATGGGGAGCCCAGAGTGGCATGAGGAAATGCACAATTTTCAGAGGCAAAAGCTAACTTGGATATACTGCCCTGGACATGCAGGTGTTAAAGGGAAATGAGCAAGCCAACAGCAACATGTTGTCTACATCTGGGAAAATCTCAGATCCTAAGAAAAGTAAAAACCAGGTACACCATTGATCACCCAACAGAAAGAATAATAGAGAGAGTGAGTAACCGCAAGTCTAACATAAAAAAATAGAGCATGATCTTTTGCTAATCAAATGAATATTGGTATTATATCCAAACCAACAATGCACAGGAAATTAACAAATAATGAGGCCAGGAGATGAAATGATTAACAAATAGTAAAGAGTGATAACTCTCTCCATTACACAATGCACACAACTTCAAGTCAGTGATGCTTACGCTACCGATTCAGCTAGCACACAGGTAAATAAAAGGTACATTGGAACAAACGCAGACACTTCCTCAAAAAAGGAAGTGCTGGGCTTGTCCTTATACCGATCATTTGACATGTGCACACAGCAGCAAAGACAGAAGAAATGTACAAACACAATGCACAGATTTCTTCAAAATGGAACAAGGTCTCTCTGTGCCTTCCCAAATACATTAAACTGAACAACATACCATACACCATGTTCATGTCACCAGAGATCTTTTCTCACCCCTCTTGCAGCAAATATGTGGCAGTATTTGTGTGTCTGTGTATGTATTTAGCTTACATTATATTTTAGTGTCAATGGCATGTGGTTTTTCTTACCCAGTCAACATAATTTTATCATTATAGTTATTGTGTTCCATATTTTCGTAAATGTTCTTGTTCTAAAAGTGATTCTGCCTTACTCGAGCCAAATGAAAGTTTTCTGTACATTTACAGATAACTAAAGTTGAATCTTAGCTTGTCTTATCTTAAGCATCATGAGAGCTCTTCTTTCATTCTTTAATTCAACGTCTTTTCACTTAAGAGTGATATCAGACATGAAATGAGACATAAAAATGAGAGCTGTGTGTGTGTGTGTGTGTGTGTGTGTGTGTTTTGTGTGTGTGTGTTTTGTGTGTGTGTGTGTATGTGGGTGTGTGTGTTTGTGTGTGTGTAGCGGGTATTGTTGTAACTGTATTGTGGGATCTGCAGAATATAGGAATGTGCATGTACATGTGTGTGCACATGTGCATGTGCATGTACATGTGTGTGTGTGTGTGTGTGTGTGTGTGTGTGTATGTGTGTGTGCATGCGTTGTGGATATTTTTGGAGCTGAGGAATATAGGTACGTGTGCATGCATGTGTGTAGGTATGTGTGTGTGTAGGTATGTATGTGTGTGTATGTATGTGTGTGTGTGTGTGCGCATGTGGTGGGAGCTGCAATGTTGCAATAAAATTACCAGTTAACAAGTCTGCCATGAGAGTGTCAACACTGTCAGGAATAGTGAATTCGCCTTTCCCAATGTTCTCAAAAAGTTTGTAGATGCTTTCTCCCTCAAAAGGATACAGGCTGGTGGTGATGTTATATCTGAAAAAGAAATAAAGATATCAAATATTACCATCCAACATGAACAACAAAGTCCACTAAAATTATTAAACAGTTCCTGAAACAATCAAACATAAACAACAATATCTATTTGAAGTGTTAGTTACTGATAGTGACATCATCAATATGCAGAAAATTATGAATGTCTACTGTTGCAGTTATCTCACCACAGCTTTCAGAACCAAAAGGTGACATGTGCATAGGAGAGAATGGCAATGAGAGGGGGAGGGGGGCTAGTGGGGCGGGGATGTTGAGGGAATGGTGGTGCGGTTTAATTCATTAAAAGACAGCCAATCTTATCCCCCACTACCCCTTGTATCCAATGTTTCATCATTTCATAAACCCTTTGTAATCATATGCATACATTAACTGTGATTGCTATCATCTTAATTCTTTACTAAGGTTTTTGTATGTGTGTGTGGGAGTGAAAGAGTTATTGCATCAAAAGTATATATTTTCACTTCATGGGTTTTGTAAATTGCTCTCTCATGCTTAAATACAGCAAAACATTTGTCTTATGTTGGATCCCAAGAGGTGCAAGACAGTTTTATGATTACCTACTACCTTGTAAAAAAAAATGTTCGGCTGAATTGTTGCCAAAATTTGGACAGAAGATTTATAAGAAATCTTCAATTGAGTGCTATTTTCAGAAAGATTCATAAGATAAAAGAAGTAAAAGTAAAGTGGCTTTAAATTAAGACAGATCATAGAATCTTAGGAGCAAATGCAATGTTACTGAATAGGAATCCAGGTTGATCCAATAAGTGATATTTTTTGTAATGTAGATAAAGAAAACATTTTGTCAGTCAGGTTGCACATGGTAATACTTACTCCAACAGGGGGAGGAGGATTTTTCATAGTGATTTTGTGTGTTTTCATGTAAGATATCATTATTTACCTGTGTGCCAAGTTTAAATTATGGTATAAATGCAGGATGGTAAATACAGCTTATTTTTCCTTCTTTGGGCCCTACTGGGGTATATCCAATTGAAATAGCATTACATCTGCATATATTATAACATTGTCAATTTCTTTTATGTCAGAAGAAAGGAATTAGAAAGAGCTGTTTCCATGAATGACTTTAAACTTGATAAATGTTGTAACAGCTTGCCACGTGATCAAATACTTCCGAAGAACTGAAAATGCTCAAAAGCTAGCAATTTGGTTCTTGGATGAAGAATTTCTTCATAATATGAGGTAACTGTTGACTTAATTTGGCACTTTATTACAATAGATTTGTGTTATACATGTAGTATTGCATTCAATCAGTCTTACTGATATGGTTTGTGACCCAGCTGACCGCATGGGCCATATTGTGAATGAAATGGGTGGGGCCTCTTTTCTTTTTTAATGCATTTTTATGAAAGAAATCACACTGCATAATCTGATGGGGGAGTGTTTGTGGTTTAAATGCTGGGAAAACATATACACAGGTCACTTTTGCTTCTTTAAAACTATATAAATAAAGCTGAATGTATATCTGGTTGTAATGCCACAGTACCCACATATTGAACTCACACTCATTTTCTTTGTGTCAAACAAATGTCAGAAGCATGGACACACAAATTCTGCATCAATCACAAAAACAACTTTGAGACAGACATTAAGGTAGTGACCAAACAAAGTAAGACTCAGACTGAGAAATATTAAATTTGATCTGTTCACGAACGCATACAAATTTTGAAGATTGCATAAAGAAGTTTGCAAAGAGACTAGATGAGACGTTATACAGATTTCACAGACAGTGTTACAAAAACTTTTCAGACATTATGTTCTTAAATGCAAACACAGTGAAACATTGACAAAGGGACAGAAAGCTAAAGAGAAGGATACACAGTTGGATCATCAACTTCCAAGACAAAAGGCAATTTCCACCACAATCTTCAAATGTTCTGTATCCAAAAGATTATTATATCTTGTATCTTATGTGACAAAGCAAGGAAATGGAACCCAGTCTCTGCAGACCAAAGCTAAATGCAAAAATTGCTGAAGACTTGAACAAAGAGGCAGCTACTCCTCTTCTTCTTCATCAGATGGACACCCCAGTCTCTGCAATGAACATAACTGTACGCTGCAAGTCCATACAGCAGAAGTGCTTCCAGGTCTCTGGAGTTGGGTCAGGCCAGTACCTCTTCCTAAGCACCTCATGGAGGGGACAGGACTGCAGCAGATGTTATTGTCTGGCTTTCATTCCCACAGGGGCACTGTTCTGAGTGACCAATGCAGAATTTATAGTATAAATGGTGGTTTAAGCAGTTGTGGCCTATCCTGAGCCTGACATCTGTTCCCGCTTAGTCAGCAGGTAGTATGGGTCTGTCTTTAGTGATGTGGATGCTGTTGCATCCACTTCTTCTGTTGTTTGGCCTTGATGATGGTCTTTACCTCAGAGTAGCTGGTGGACCTATCCACCTGCTTGTCACGCCTTCCTTTGCTAGGGAGTCAGCAGTCCCATTGCCCAGCACACTGCAGTGAGAGGGAATCCATTGTAGGATAATAGTGTGGCTCCTGCAGAGGGAGGCAAGAGTGGAGGACAGGTCATTCAGGTGAGAGTTTTTGTTGGAGTGTAAGGTCTGCAGGACAGACAGGGCATCAGTCAGGCAAACCACATTATGGGTAGCATGAGCACTGGCTTCAATGTGGGCTGCTGCTGTTTTCAGGGCTTCTGCCTCATTCTTATGGTTGGTGGAGCAAAGGCCAGTAGCAAAGCAGATTTTCTCTGCTTCCTGGGTACTGAAATGTAGATTCCAGCCCCACTATTTCATACAGCTTCTTGAGTTCAGGACTCTTGGGTAGTGGGTTTGGAGGTACTGAAGGGACTGGGTACATGTCTTTTTCTTAAGGCCACTCTGAGAGTCTCTGGGGCCAACACCAGGGTGCTGGACTGAATGTGGCTGAGTATTCCCTCTCCCTATGCATGGACAGCCCAACACCTTTGGATCTCTTTGGGATCATGGTCAAGGATGTCTCAGTGATGTCATTCAAGTGTCCTGCTCTGGTAGGAAAAGCAGGCAGCTGCTCAAAACTGAGGGAACTGTTGTGATCATCCAAATACATGACAAATCTTGTGGCACAGGAAGCACACTACCATAAATTATTTCATAAGGGGCTTAATTCTGAAGCATGTGGATACACATGGAAGAAGAGACAAATTATTTACAGAGCAAAAAGTAGCCCACAGGGATGTCTGTAACCATATAAGCAAGTACATGGAAAAGAGCAATAGCCAAGTGGTTAAAGCATTGGACTTTCAATCTGAGGGTCCACAGTTTGAATCTCAGTAACAGCACCTGCTGGGTAAATGGTGGAGACTTTTGTAATCTCCCAGGTCAACATATGTGCAGACCTGCTAGTGCCTGAACCCCCTTCATGTGTATACACATACAGAAGATCAAATACACATGCTAAAGATTCTGTAATCCATGTCAGCGTTTGGGGGGGTTATGGAAACAAGACCATACCCACCATACACACCCCTGAAAATGGAGTATGGCTGCCTACATGGCCAGGTAAATAAATAAAATGGTGATACACATAAAATGTTATATGTCTGTATATGTCTGCATGACTGAAACCTGATTGAATGACACAGGAAATGAATGATGAGCACCAAATGGCAGCTGTCAGTTGGCTCTACCCAAGTAAGCAGCCTGTTGTGCACATGACTGTTTGTAAAGCGCTTAGAGCTTGGTCTCCTACTGAGGATAGGTGGCATATAAGTATCCATATCATCATCATCAGCATAAATGGCAAAGACGAAGCAGAACGTGTATCAATGCCGAGATATATATCATGCATGCAAGAGAAACACCAACAATTTTACAATGCAAACCACAAGACTCAGAAACTGAAACAAAACTGAACATTCTGGGAGCAAAATATGATTTGGAGCTCCAAATCACCTGAAAGTGCTTTTGTTGCTTCTGCGTCAGAGGACAGAAGCCTTAAAGAGGCAGCTCTCACTCTCCGTTGTCTCATCATTCAGGGTCACTGAGAAACTCCAGACAATCCATTGCCACCAACAGTGACATACAATTTGCCTGGATATCAAAAGACTGTCTCGCAAGATGTGCAATGCAAATTGCAGTGGAAAGTGGAAATGCCAAAGCACATTGCTCTGGTCACTGTAATCCACCATCTAACAGGAGGTGCTAAACTTGTCAGCATGTACATTTTGAATCACTTTGGCCACTGGATGTCTCACACCTGTATCCTTAACTCACTCGCTGCCATTGTCCGCATATGCGGACATCGTCGGAGAAAGCGTTGGATGCCAATGTCCGCATATGCGGACATGGATTTTAAAAATTTGTGCTGTCGGAGTGACGCGTCGGATGCGAAAATCAAAAGTAGATGTGATATCTTATGTCACCTCTGGTCAGCTTTTCATTCACACACGCTGCGTGTGTGTCGCAATAAGCTCAACCGCAGTTGATAACAAAGCGTGCCCCCTGTCAGCTTTGTAAGTTGTTTGACAAGATGGCGTCACGGCGAAGTGTTCGACACAGTCGGAGAGGTGAAATGTTACTCAGAGTCGAAGATGCTTTGGAAATGATCCAAACTGAAGGCTCTGATGTCGAAGGAGATAATGTTGATTCTTCGGACAGTGAATTTGAACCAGATCCCGATGAACTAGAAATAGATTCGGCCGCTGAAGAGTGTTTACAATGGAGAGGAAAGTGAGGAACATGTGCCAGCAGATGAGACAGACACAGACGACGAAACCACTGAGGAAACGGACGATTTTGCAAGTGTTTTTACCAGTGATTGGACTGACAATTTTTCCTTTTTCCCTCTTGCACATCCCTTCACTGGCATACCAGGTTTGTCAGCTGACTGGCCAGTCAACACCCAGCCGGTTGAATTTTTTTCTTTGTTCTTTGATTTTCATTATGTAGAGACAATATTTTTTTTGTATGTGTGAATTTCAACTTTCTTCACCACCTGTTCATACTTCATTGCATGCGCTAGGTCTTCAGTTCCTCAAATAGTGTTAGAATGTGATGTGGAACATGTTGGTGTACCTTTCTGATGGGTGCAAAAATGCTAAAAAAATACACAAAATATGGATGCCGCGATCAACATCAAGATGGTGAGTAAATACTTTGATTTTTTGCACACATATGGAACAACATTCCTTGCATACATATACTAAATATCAATTGTCTGGGTGTTTATTTGTGTTTTTTTTACAATTTTTTCCCCATCCTATACAAACCCTGGGTTTTCAGGGATTGGCAAGGGCAAAAACTCTTGGCATGGAGTGAGTTAAACTTGTAACTGCAGTCTACTACAATGGACTTTACAGACAGCTTGCTGCCAGAAACCACCTCTCCTGATAATGTGATTCTTCACTCCTGCAATGCTGATTTACAAGAAACAGGATCAGGATCTGGCACAATACTTTCAACACATGAAATTGCCATTCAAGAAGAGACAAGAAACTCTGTAAACCTTGCCAAGACACCATTCTTTATTGACACACGGCCTTCATCAACACACCCACCGAACCTTCAGTATTTGCCTCCACTAACGATAAGGTAGAACCTGTAATAAACATCGCTGACACTCATTCCCCCATTCAAGTGACTGCAGATGAGACTGCTATGTCCCACAATGTAGATTCTGACCAGAAATATGCCTTTTGTGAGGAACACATTCCAGAATGGGCAGGATGGGTATTGTTCACTGAAAGAAATCTGGCCAATGATGAAATGTGCAGAAGCAGTCAACAGTTGACTGTATGCAACCTGTTCTTCATCCTGTCACAATGTAACAGAGCAAAAATTCTGCAGGTGTCACTTAATGCAACATAACGACTGGGTCAGGAGTACTGGTATGCCTTTGTCATGTTTTACCTTGCAGTTGCAAAGAAAGCACTGATACCCATTTTGGAAAAAATGAAGTCCCTGAGGAATGTTGTATGGTTTGGTGTTTCACTTCACTTGTTCTTTCCTTCGTACTCTGGTTCAGTTGGGCATCTGTCCTGGTGGCACCACTGAAGCGTTTGTGGCTGGGAAATACAACAACCAGAGTCCACATCTGTGTTGGAAGCTCTGGAGAGACTTCATCTAGTACAGAGGAACTCTTCAAAGATGCAAATGGACATCTCCCAAAATGGACCCTAAAAAAAACAAAAAACAACAAAAGTATACTAATACTATGCTGGAATATTGGTTGGTCCTGCAAACTTGCCTTTCTTTAGCTGCTTCACAGCTCTGCGGATCTCTTGCAGCAATCGGCAGGTCACTGTCAGCTGGCTGGATTTCCCTGTTCCTGTGAGGCTGATCAGTCTAGTAATTCCTCAAAACAATCCACCCATCTGTTTGTCTGCCCCTCTTCATCTGGCATTGTCCTCCCTTTCTTGTCCTTCACAGATCTTTCTGGTCAGCTGAACTTTCCTGACAGCTTCTTGATGGTGGTGTAGTGAACTCATATTTCTTTGGTGAGCTGCTTCCTCCGCTTCTGTAGCCAGCATCTCCATGTAGTTGTGCTTGTCTTTCTTGATGCTCCTCTTGATGCTCCTGTCGTCTGCAGAATAATCTTGTCATGTGATGGCTTATCCTGCTCACGTGTGACTGTAGCTGACTGCTGCCTTCAATTTCCTCTCTTCCATCTCTTTCAAGGTTTCTGTCGAGATCCATTCTCTTTGAAAGTATTTTGTGGAGCCAAGCAGTTCTTGACAGGCTGATGCTATTGCCCCCATCACTTCTCACCACTTTTCATCAATGGTCTCTTCTTCTATCAGCTCTTGCGGAACCTCAAGCTTGAAGAGTGAGGTCATGGACTCTTCTAGCTTGGTTGAGTCCTTCCTGAGAGAGATATTGTAACACTGGCATTGGTTGGTGCCCCAGTCCAGTTCCTCTTCAACATATGTTTCTGTTTGCGGTCTTTCATCCTCCCCTTCCGGTGTACAGTTTGGTGTGCCACAAGGCTCTGTGCTTCGGCCCATTCTGTTTGTTCTCTATACACAACTGATTTCCACCATTGTGAATCATCATTCATTGTCCCACCATAGCTTTTCCATGACAACCAGCTGTATCTGTCAGGACCTCTGACCCTCCTTCCCTCTCTCATTGACTCTACTCAGGCATGCATCTCCGATCTGAAGACAAGGATGACTGAAAACAAGCTAAAACAGAATGAGGATAAAACTGAAATCATGATAATCACCCCCACAAAGACTTTGCCACTCAGTTGCCCTTCCTACCTGAGTCTCCCTCAGTGGTACCGATATTCCTCTTCTGTCTGCGATCTTGGTGTCATACTCAACCGGTCTCTTTCCTATCAGCAGCATGTTGCAAATATATGCAAACTGTGTTACTTTGAAATTCACAGAATTGCTCCATTCGTCATCTCCTAACTGAAGATGCAACCAAAACTCTCCTCTGTGCCTTTGTGTTGTTGCACTGGGATTATTGTAATTCTCTACTTGTCGGTTCACCCAGCTACTTCATTGCTAGGCTTCTGAAAGTCCAGAACTATGCTGCTCGTCTTGTCTTTCATTCCTCTAAATAACTGATTTAATCATGTCTCTCCTCCCCTGCATGCTTTACATTGGCTCCCAGTACAAGAAAGACTTGTTTACAAAGTCGTCTTTCCTTGTTTCAAGTCCACTGAGGCTTCTGGTCCACAGTACCTTTCTGATCTCATTCATCCTTACATACCCTCACGCCAACTCCACTCTTCTTCTGACACCTGCATGCTTAGGATCCCCCCTGCTCGAACCAAAATGTATGGCCTACGCAGTTGGTCCGAAACAACATCTGCTCCTCATTTGACCTGTACATCTTGAATAGATCTGAGCTTTCTCCAGATGCCGACATGGTCAGTCTGGTACTCCACTGTCATGGGAAAAGCTTCTACTGATGACCAGGCTGCTTGAAGACTGGCAAATCTCTCCCCATTGTTAATCATCTTGCCAAGTCCCTGCCACCCCAGGACCTCCTCATAGCCTCATCATTACTGCCGATCTTCGTGCATTAGTCGCCCATGTTAATGAAGATATTGTGTCTTGGGCAGCTATGCAAGATATCAGTCTGCTTAAGTCCACCTCAACACTATCATTCTGAGATGAGATTAAAATATTTTTCTAATTTCACTGAAATGGGGAAGGATGGTGGGGGGGGGGGGGGGGGGGGGGGGGGGCTGGGGCTGCATTACGCACTGTGCCTCTGAAGACCATTAAATTAAAAGAATGGTGCTGAGACGTACTCCTAAATGACAGGGGCAGGGCACTATTGGGGGAATCAGGGGGATGTTGCCCTCCTAAAGCGGAATCAAGTATATCATTTTAAAGGCATTTGGAAGGCTCTCTGCAATCAAAAATAGAAAATTTAATGTAAAGAAAAGTGATCACGAGGGTTGTGGTGAAAAACTGAACTGATTGTATCTATAAACATACAAATACAAATGTATTTAAAACGGTAGTGGTGAATAACTGAATTTATCATATCTATGAACATACAAATAAACTCATAAAACCACACACATATACTTTTTTAAAATCTGGATTGGTGTAAAATATCTCATCTATACTAAGAGAGAGTGTGTGTAAGTATATTGTTTTTGATGCACCTGTGTGTGTGTGTGTGTGTGTACGTATATATGTAAGAGAGAGAGAGACAGAGAGAGAGAGACACACACAGAGAGAGAGACAGAGAAAGAGAGAGAGAGAGAGAGAGAGTGTGTGTGTATTCAATTTAGCCCTATGTGAGTGTGTGCGTATGCCTGCATGTGTATGACATAATGTGTTTGTGCATGCATGTGCTGTCTTTTCAATGCAACTCTGTAAGTGCATGTGTGTGAGCGTGTATGTGTGATGGTGTGTGTGTGTGTGTGTGTGTGTGTGTGTGTGTGTGTGAGTGTTTTCAATTCAACTGTGTGAGAGTGCACACTTGCATGTGTATGTGTCCAAGAGAGAGAGAGAGAATGTGCGTGCACAAGTTCTCAATTCAACTTGCATGTGGATGTGTCCAAGAGATAGTGTGTGTGTGTGTGTGTGTGCACGTTTTCAATTCAACTCTACGTGAGAGTGAGCATTCACATTTGTATGTGTGCGAGACAGACACAGACAGACAGAAAATATGTGATTATTTAAACTGTGTGTGAGAGTCTGTGTGCATGTGTCCCATTCCTCTAAGTCACAACCATGCAAATATTGGCGCGTACACATACAAACATACACACACTGTTACAGAAAGGGTGGAGAGCTAGAGGGGTGACGTCATGCAATATAGATAACAGCCACATGAGAATGAATTCAAGACAACAATAAATAATGTACTGATGTCCAAACGAGATAAAAAGACTGTACGCACTTTTGAACAAAATACTGCGTGCATGAAATGCCGATGAATCTTTGGCATTCTAGCTAATTCCCCCCCCCCCCCCAGATCTAAACAATATGTACCATCTGCACTCATGAACTGATAGTGTATTCCTGCAGCATTGCCTGACATAATTTCAGTGAAAAACCCCCCCAAAAACACCACACTGACATCAAACACTATGAAAGTTTTGCTGATGTATGTGTGCAGCAGTTGCTGGCTTTTGCTGAATGAACGACGGGCACAATAAAAAGCAAAAATAAAACTCTGAGGGTCCTGGGTTTGAATCTCGGTAACGGCGCCTGCTGGGTAAAGGGTGGAGATTTTTCCTATCTCCCAGGTCAACATATGTGCAGACCTGCTTGTGCCTGAACCCTTCGTGTGTATATGCAAGTAAAAGATCAAATACGCATATTAAAGATCCTGTAATCCATGTCAGCATTCGGTGGGTTATGGAAACATGAACATACCCAGTATGTGGAGTGTGACTGTCTTCATGGTGGGGTAGAAATGGTCAATACACGTAAAAGCCCACTCGTGTATATACAAGTGAACATGGGAGTTGCAGCCCACAAACAAAGAAACTGAATAAACAGTGAGCCGTCATCCCTATTTACCCACAGCTCTTGAGAGACTTGACAGGGCTGGAGATAGTGTGTTGCTGTGTGTGTGTGTGTGTGTGTGTGTTCGTGTGCATGTATGCATTTATGTGAGTGTGTGCCGTTGGTTTTTCATGTTTGCATCAACAAATGCCACAGATCGCCTTCTGTCAGGATTGACAATTTGACAGATGTGTGCTTGACTTCACCTGACCATTAGGAAACCTGTAACTTTGAATTGGGCACTCTGACAAGTCATTCTCTTCTCAAATCCTCTTCACTAAGGGGTCTACAAAGAAAAGAGCATTTCCATTTCAGATTCACACGAACCTGAAGAAAAGTATGGCAGTGAGTGGCATTTTCAAATGGGTTCTCTCAAGCCTACAGTTTGCCTCATTTTCAACCAAGTAAGAATCCAAACTGCTTGGCAATACATATCAACACGCAAGTCTGATAATCGAAAACAAACCTATCACACACACACACACACATATATATATATATATACATTTTTTTTTTATACCCCTTGATTTTTCTCAACAGATTTACACGAATCCCCCGATTAACCCTGGGTCTCTGATATTCACATTTTCCCATAAATTTACAGAAAAATCTCATCTCTGGCTATTTCTTGGGGATATACCACTAACTGACTTGCATGTTGATCCTCCTTTTCTTTCTACTTGGAATAAAGGACAAGCTCATCATTCTTGGTGACTTAACATGAGAGATGGTTGTGACAGCACCTCCTGGGAAGGCGTGATTGGGAAGCATGGGGTTGGTAACTTTAACAGCAATGGCCAACTACTTCTCCAGACATGTGCCAAGCACGACCTTCTTATCACAAACACCGTCTTCTGCCTCCCTACCTGTAACAGGATGTCATGGATGCATCCTCGCTCTGGGCATTGGCATCTCATCGACTTTGTCATCGTCAGGAAGAGGGACAGGCAGGACGTACGAGTCACAAGGGCCATGTGCGGCGCCGAGTGCTGGACAGACCACCGCCTTATCGTCTCCAAGCTCAACCTCCGCATCCAGCCCAAGCGACGGCCTCAGGGCATGAAAGCACCCAAACGCCTGAATGTCAACAAGCTGGAGCTAGGCAACATCAAGCAGAGCTTTGCTGACACCCTGGAGGAACGCCTTGAGTCCACCATGCTGGACAACCAGAATGTGGAGGCAGCATGGGGCGCACTGCATGAGACGGTGTACAACACTGCCATGGAGTGCCTGGGGCCTTCTGTCAGGAAGCACAAAGACTGGTTTGATGAGAACTGCACTGAGATCAAGCAGCTGCTAGAAGACAAACGCCAAGCCTACAGAGCCCACATTGAAGATCCCAAGTCACAGTCAAAGAAAGACATACTGAAGAGTGCATGCAGTACCATCCAGCTGAAGCTGCGGCAGATGCAGGATTCCTGGTTCAGCAACAAAGCTGATAAGATCCAGGGCTTTGCAGACAGGAACGACATGAAGAACTTCTATAACGGCCTGAAAGAAGTTTACGGTACCACCACCTCTGGATCTGCTCCACTCCTCAGTGCTGATGGTTCTACCCTGATCACTGACAAAGATGGGATCCTTGAGAGATGGGCTGAACACTTTGACAGCGTACTGAACCGCCCTTCCACCACCAATGATGAAGCCATCGACCGACTCCCCCAGGTGCCAGTCAGTGAGTCGTTGGATGCCATTCCAACTTTGGAGGAGACCCAGAAACCTATCCGTCTGCTATCCAATGGCAAAGCCCCTGGCTCAGACTCCATTCCAGCTGAGGTCTACAAAGAAGGTGGTATGGCGCTGACTGAGAAGCTTCATCAGCTGTTCCAGCTCATCTGGCAGCATGAGGCAGTTCCACAGGACTTAAGACACTTCCATCATACACCTGTACAAGCGCAAAGGAAATCGTCAGGCCTGTGACAACCATCGTGGAATATCCCTGCTGTCCGTTGCAGGCAAGACTCTGGCCAGAGTGCTACTCATCCGTCTCATAGCGCACCTTGAGCAAGGTCTCCTACCAGAGAGCCGGTGTGGCTTCCGGAAAGAACGTGGGACTATCAACATGGTGTTTGCTGCCAGGCAGCTCCAGGAGAAGTGTCAGGAACAGAACGCCGACCTTTATTCCACCTATGTCGATCTGACCAAGGCCTTCGATACTGTTAGCAGAGATGGCCTTTGGAGAATCATGGCGAAGTACGGATGTCCCAGAAAGTTCATCACCATCATACGGCAACTACACGATGGGATGCTGGCCCGAGTCCAAGACAATGGAGAGACTTCAGAACCATTCCCTGTCTCCAACGGAGTCAAGCAAGGGTGTGTTCTTGCCCCCACCCTGTTCAGTCTCATGTTTTCAGCCATGCTGACAGATGCCTTCAGAGACGCTGACGTAGGCATTGGCATCAGGTACCGCACAGATGGCTCACTCTTCAACCTCAGGAGGCTTCAAGCAAAAACCAAGGTGAGGACAGACACCGTCAACGACTTCCTGTTTGCTGATGACTGCGCTCTCAACGCTGCCTCCGAAGCTGACATGCAACACAGTGTCGACAAGTTCTCTGCTGCCTGTGACAACTTTGGCCTCACAATCAGCACAAAGAAGACTGAGGTGATGCACCAGCCAGCTCCAGGAAAGCCTTACGTTGAACCAAACATCTTCATCAACGGGCAACGACTGAACGCGGTGGACAAGTTCACATACCTGGGCAGTACATTCTCTCGCACAGTTGTCATCGACGACGAGGTGAATGCCAGACTCGCCAAAGCCAGCGCTGCCTTCGGCAGACTCCATAAGAACGTTTGGAACAGGAGAGGCATCACCCTGGAGACGAAGCTCAAAGTATACAAGGCCATAGTTCTCACCGCACTGCTCTATGGATGTGAATCATGGACGGTCTACAAACGCCACGCCAAAAAGCTGAACCACTTCCACACCACCAGCCTCAGAAAACTTCTTGGCATAAAGTGGCAAGAGAAGATCCCTGACACAGAGGTGCTCACTCGTGCAAACTTGCCCATCATCTACACCATCTTGATGCAGGCCCAGCTGTGCTGGGCAGGCCATGTAGTTCGCATGCCAGACCACCGGCTCCCCAAGAAACTGCTGTACGGCGAACTCCAACATGGCAAGCGCTCCCATGGAGGCCAAAAGAAGCGCTTCAAAGACACACTGAAAGCTTCTCTGAAGGCCTTCAACATCAGCCACGACACATGGGAGCTGAATGCAATGGACAGACCAAAGTGGCGTTCAGCTGTCCACAAAGGCACCAAATCCTGTGAGGCCAACAGAATCGCTTCAGCAGAGCAACGCAGACAGGCCAGGAAAAGTAGTGTCAGCAAGTCCCCGACAGCCACCACCATCCCCTGTCCACACTGCGTCAGAACCTTCCGGGCGTGGATTGGCCTGACCAGTCATCTGCGCACCCACAGAGCCCAACCCACCCACCCCCAGGATGACTAGATGGTCCTCGTCGATCCCGACGGATGAACCACATGGAATAAAGGAGGCTGTGATGATCAGCAGGCCTCTCTCCCAAAGACTTCTCCTTCAGCCGTCTTTGATAACATCAAGGTGAATCCCTTGGTATGTGATGCATCTTCTACTTTATGCCCTGAGAATAGTTGCTGCAAGCCTCCTCGTGACTGGAACCAGTCCATCTTGACTTGCTGATTCTGAGGGTGGTGAGATTATAGCTCCTCATCTCAGCAGCCATTTACACAGTATTTCCAGTTTTGGACATGGTGCACACATTGCATGCTCTAGTGGTGATGGTGGTACTGATGGAGATGATTATTGTTGTCACAGATAAGTCTCGAATCAATTTCAACTGCCAAATGTAAAAAATAAAAAATGAATACAATAATAATAATAATACATAGTTTTTCTATGGCGCAATATCCAGCACCAATGCTGCTCAAAGCGCCTTACATCATAGTTGACTATAAACATGCTTCAAAAAACATATCAACTGCTATCTGACGATGGAAAACATCCAGTGTGTTCATATAAATGCAAAAGCACACTAAAGATACAAAATGCATTTTATAGAATACACACACCCACCCACGCACACCCACGCACACACACAGATATATAAATGTCCCTCCCTTACAGACACACACACACTGACATTAAATATCAACTGCACTAAAAACAAAATTGCAGAAGAATTAAAATATTTCTTATTTTCTAACACAGAATTCTGTTCGGACACACTAACATGCCTACACACTTATACACGCGTACCAGAGCATTGTAACCTCACAAACACATGCACACACACATGCACGCACGCACACACGCACGCACACACACACGCCAGACAGAAAAAAATGACATCACATCTAAGACCAAAACTATGTAAAATACACAATGCATTAAAACAGAACTGTAAAAATACTAGCACAAAGATACTTGCCAACAAGCATACCTTGGTTTAACCATTCCGCCCAGAACAAAAATGCTAACGGAAAAGGAAGTTTTCAGATCTGACTTACAGGAATGTAGATCAGAGGAATTTCTAAGAGATGAAGGTAGAGAGTTCCACACTTGGGGAACCTGAGCTCTGAAAGACCTATTTCCAGCGCATTTCAGATTAGTCCTTGGAACTTTAAGCAGCTTTTCAGAACTGGATCTAAATGTTCTGTGCTGTTCATATGTTTCCAATACAGAGGAGAGATACAATGGAAGAGACTTGCCAAAATGTGGGTTCATATGTTTCCAATACAGAGGAGAGATACAATGGAAGAGACTTGTCAAAATGTTTGAAGGCGAGTGTAGCTAACTTATAGTGAATGCGAGACTCAATTGGAAGCCAGTGTAACTGATTCAGCAGAGGTGAAACATGATCAGATTTCTTTTTGGCAAGAACCAGTCGTGCAGCACTGTTCTGGATTTTCTGTAATCTGTTGATGGAGGAAGATGGTAAACCTCCAAAAGTGGAATTGCAGTAATCCAGTCTGGACAGGACAAATGAAGAAACCAACTAAGCCATATTTTTCTCTGTTATATAGGGTCTGACTGAGGCTAGCCTTCGGAGATGAAAATTACATGAGCGACACAAGAATGAAATTTGGTTGTTCATAGTCAAGGTTTGATCGAGATATACACCCAGGTATTTGGCTGATGTTTAAAATGCTGCTGAAGCAGAGCCAAACATAACTGGGTCCTTTTCTGCTGCCTTAAGACAAGTTAGGTTTCCTACGGCCAAGAGTTCGGTTTTGTCTTCATTGAGCTTTAGCTTGTTAATGTCCATCCATGTTTTTACATCAGCTACACAAGCTTCCAATTCAGTAATGACTGTTTTAAAATGAGATGGTGGAGCAGCTTTTTGTAATTCTGTGTCATCTGCATATTCATGGTAACCAAATGAGTGCCTTTTGAAGATGTCAGACAAAGGTTGAGTGTACAAAGTGAAAATGATACGCCCTAAGACTGATCCCTGAGGGACACCAAACACAAGAGGAATGATTTTAGAGGTGCTATGTTTTACTTTAACCTTGAGTTGACGATTTGAAAGATATGAAGAAAACCATTTTAAAGCAGTAGATTTAATGCCAAAGGTAGTGCTAAGACGACTGATAAGAAACTGGTGGTCAATTGTATTAAATGCCGCTGACAGATCTAAAAATGCCACTACAAATGTAAGTCTTTTGTTTGTGTTTGAGAGGAGACTATCTGACTGAAAGAAGGGCTGTTTCTGTGCTATGGCTTTTCTGATAAGCTGACTGACAAGTTTCAAGCATGCCGTTTTCATTAAGATGTTCCTGGAGCTGATGTAACACAACTTTTTTTTTTTAATGATTTTTTAAATGAAAGAAAGATTAGAGACAGGTCTATAGTTCTTTAGCTCATTTGTGTCCAAATTGTGCTTTTTCAAAAGAGGGGTGACAATGGCCAATTTAAGATAATCATCAACAGTGCCCGACTCTAGAGAATGATTAATAATTCTGGTGATCAAGGGGAGAAGGTCATCGAGACATAATTTCAAAAGGTTAATGGGCAATGGATTAAGGTCACATTTCTTACTTGGAGATTTAAGAATAAAATCTCTTACAGCTTTTTCAGAGACAGGTCTAAAACATGTCATTAAATTTCCTTTAAAATCATTAAATCGGTCCTCTGGTGGGGTAGCATCCAGTTCTTGTCGGATGTTTACAATTTTGTCATTAAAATAATTACTAAAAGCATCAGGGAGATCCTGAGAAGGAATATTTTTTGGCATCACAGTTCTCTATTTTTGCCAATGAGCTGGTTTGATACAGCATAGAGCTGTTTGGACGTGGAACACTGACTGATGGAGGCGCTGAAATGTTGACGCTTTGCAGCTGTCTGCATGTCATTCAGTTTTTTCCGCTCCTTAACATAAACCTGTCTGGAGACAGTCAGTTTGTTGGAGTGCCAGATGTGCTTGGCCTGTCGTTCTCGACGCTTGGTGGCCCTCAGTTCATCAGTCATCCAGGGAGCAGAGGGACAGTCAGTAACAAAAAGAAATGAAATGAAATTATGGTGCTTAGAGCCTCGCCGACCACTAAGGCCATCTCAAGGCTATCGCCGCGTCAATAACTACTACAAGGATAAAAAAAACAACCAATTAAAACGAGTCACCACTTCAAACTTTCCACTCCAAAGTTAAAAAAAAACTTCCATAGTTTAAAACCTTCAAATCTGGTTAAAAATGTTCACTTCTTTTAAGAAGTCCATCAGCGCCCACGGAGGGACATCACGAAACAAAGTCTTCAAAGAAACCACCGTGTAATGTCTGCGTCTAACGTCATGCAGATCCCAACAGTCAAGGAGCACGTGTTTCACAGTGAGAGGCTCATCAGAGGGAATGCATCGAGGGGCCTCTTCCCCCTTCAACAAGTAAGAATGAGTAAAAAAAAGTGTGCCCCGTACGCAGTCTGCACAGCGCAGACTCCTCCTTTCTGTTCTTTACCCCCGAAGGGAGGGTCTCTTTTAGGTCTGGACGGATCTGGAAGACCTTGTTGTCCGTCTGGGTGTTCCACTCCTCTTGCCAAAGATCCTTAACGTAAGTGTTCACCTTCCGCTTCATGTCTGTGTAAGGTACAAAGGATCTGGATAATTCTTTCTTTACAGCGTTCCTGGCCAGCAGGTCCGCCCTTTCGTTACCACGAATGCCAACATGTCCAGGAACCCAGGCCAACACAACCTCGTATCCTTTCTTCGTTGCGAGAGTAAAATCTTCATAAAATTCCAGCAGTTTGGGATGAGTGATATTCCTGCAGGCAATCGCCTCCAGGGCTGACAAGGAGTCGGAAAAGATCATGAATCTCTTTTGTTTCGAAGAGAGAACCATTTTTACCGCCAGAACCAGTGCGGTCAGTTCCGCAGTGTACACCGAGCTGTCAGACAGGATGTGCTCCGTTGAGGGCCGGTCAGGAAAGGCGGGACAGAACGCAGATGCAGCGACTCCGTCCTCTGACTTGGAACCGTCAGTGAAGATGCTTTGAAAAGTGGGGAATTTGTGGCACAGTTCCGAAAAGTAGGTTCTGTAGGCCAGAGAACTGGTGGTGTCTTTACGGTACGAGGCCAGATCGAATCGGACCTCAGGTGTTGTAAAGGTCCACGGAGGGCTGTCAGGGAACTTAGAGAAATCCGAGATGCCACCGACATCCAGATCGGCCTTTTCTAAGTGCGGCTGAATGCGGAGTCCGAGAGGAGGTATGCAGTTTGGGTTGTCTGTAAATTTCTTATCGAAAGGGTTGTTGAATACAGCGTCGTAAGCAGGGTTTGTAGGTTCAGAAAACAATTTCAAATAATAATTCAGGGTCAGCTTCAGTCTGCGGTTGGAAAGAGGCGGTTCCCCCGCCTCTGCGTACAGGCTGTGCACAGGGGTGGTGCGGAAAGCACCTAAGCTGAGACGGAGCCCTTGGTGGTGTACAGGGTCCAACAGTTTCAGGTAGGACGGTCTGGCCGAGCCGTATACTACACTTCCATAATCCAGTTTGGACCGGACCAGGGCTCTGTAGAGGTGCAAGAGAGTTCTCTTATCAGCACCCCAGTTCGTGTGTGCCACAACTCGGATGATGTTCAGGGCTTTTAGGCAAGATACTTTCAGCTGTTTAATATGGCTGAGGAAGTTCAGCTTCTGATCAAAGACGACCCCTAAAAATCTGGCTTCCTTGACCGCCAGGATGGTGGATTTTCCCAGACGGATTTCAGGGTCCAGATAGAACTGGCGAAAATTATGAAAATGGATGCATTCAGTTTTGGAGGACGAAAATGTGAAGCCATTCTCCTCTGCCCAACACTGGATTTTGTTGACGCAGCGCTGAAGCCGTCACTGGATGCTGGCATACGTGCTGCCAGTTGCATAAAAGGCAAAATCGTCCACGAACAGCGAGCTGTCTGATCCCTTCTGAACGGATTGAACGATGTCATTAATTTTGATGCTGAAAAGAGCCGGCGACAGGATGCTCCCTTGCGGGACACCCAGCTCCTGCTCGTGAATGTCGGACAGGGTGGTGCCGACTCTCACCTGGAATTGTCTGTCTTGTAAAAAATTGTGGATGAACTGAGGCAGGTGTCCTCGGAAGCCGAGCTTGTGCAAGTCCGAGAGAATACCAAATTTCCATGTGGTATCGTAAGCTTTCTCCAAGTCAAAAAATATGGCCACCACATGTTGTTTGTTTACAAAGGCATTTCTTACAGTGGTTTCCAGACGAACCAGATGGTCAACGGTAGAGCGATGCTTGCGGAAACCGCACTGTTCTTTCGCCAGAAGGCCGTCGGTCTCTAGTTTCCACATCAGTCTACCGTTGACCATCTTCTCCATCAGTTTGCAGATGCAGCTGGTCAGTGCTATTGGGCGGTAGTTGGAGGGGTTCGAGGGGTCTTTTCCCGGTTTCGGCAGCGGGATTATGAGGGCTTTCCGCCAGGAGGGTGGAAAAAAGCCTGTGACCCAGACGTGGTTATAAACTTTAAGCAGGGTGTCCAGACAGGTTTGGGGAAGATGCTTTAAGAGATTATAATGGACCTCGTCCATTCCTGGACAGGAATCCGTACAGGTCTGAAGGGCAGATTTAAGTTCATTCATTGTGAAAGGAAGGTTGTAATTCTCTGTGTTGTCGGAAAAGAAGTTACATGGTGTTTTTTCTGACAGGTTTTTGGTTTTAAGAAAGCGAGCAGATTTGTTAGTAGATCTCGAGTTCTGTTCAATTGTGGAGGCAAGCAAATTGGCAACTGCTTTCTTCTCTGTGACCAGAGCGTCTGAAAGTTTAAGATGATGAAAGGTTGGGCATACGTTTTTGCCCTTAATTCTTTTTAAAACCCTATACACTTTCTTCTTGGGTGTGTTGGAGGTTAAGGAAGAGCAAAAATCTCTCCATGACTTCCTTTGGCTCTTTTTAAAAACATACCTGGCTTTCGCCCTCAGCTGTTGATGGGTTCGAACGCTATCGGTCTCCGGTCTCCGAAAGACGCGTCACTGCGCTCTCTTCCGAGACTTACGGGCCTCCCGACATTCCGCGTTGAACCAGGGCGTTCTTGGCACCCGGGGCTTGGAGGTAGACGATGGGACTGCTGCTTTGGCGCAATCTAAAACGATCCGAGTCAGAGCGTCAGCAGGGTCCTTGCTTTTCAATACTGTTTCTTCCTGCAGCTCCGCTCTTATCTTCGTGGTAAAAAAACTCCAGTCTGCTTTGTCATAGTTCAGGCGGTCAGGCAGAGAGTCACCTTCTCCATCTGTGGGGCGGAGGACGACAGGAAAGTGGTCACTCCCGTGCAGATCGTCGTGCACTTTCCACTCGTAGTCCAGGACCAACGATGGATCGCAGACCGACAGATCTAAACACGAGAGCTTTCCAGAGGGCAGATGAAGGTAAGTGGGAGACTTGTCGTTAAGACAGCACAAGTCCATGTCTGAAAGAAGGTTTTCCAAGAGAAGACCTCGGGCTGATGTCATCTCACTTCCCCAGAGCGGGGAGTGTCCATTGAAGTCGCCCAACAGTAAAAACGGACGTGGGAGCTGGTCGACCAGGTTCATGAGGTCCTGCCTCAGAACACGGACGGAAGGAGGAAGGTAGAGAGAGAGCAGAGAGTGATGGTTTTCTCAAGTGTGACTCTCACTGCCACCGCCTGTAAAGGGGTGCTTAAGAGAACTGTACTGTATAAAAGGGACTTGCGAATAAAAAGAGCGACAACTCCCGTCAATCCCTCTTGCTTCGGTTGAGCGGGTTTAAAAACGGAGTTAAAACCAGAGAGAGATAAAACCTTGCCATCTCTTTGCAGAGTCTCCTGCAGCGCCAGCACTGAAGGTTTCAAAGCACGACAAAGCAGCTGGAGTTCCTGGAAATTGGCGTAGAACCCCCGGATGTTCCAGTGGATCACTGCCATTAAGAAGGTTAAAAAAAAAATAAAGCAGCAGCCTATTCCATCGCTACCCCCTGCTCCTCTGCTTGCGGTGGCTCAAGGTCGGCCAGGATGGAGTATTTATTTTTAGAAATTAATTTTTCCGATTCCGACTGAGTCGGAATATCCACGACCTCGGCCCCTCCCGATCCCGCCGAGGCCGCAACCCTCCCCTCCTTGAGTTTTGGAGGTACGGGGGGTTTCCGGCCACCTCCGCCAGCCCGAGGGCCAGGCAGACGAGAGGCGGGGCGAGGGGTGCCGGGGGGTGGGGTGGGGCGGGAGGCGGACAACGTGCCTCAGCCCGAGGTTTTCCGCTCCCGCCCAGCAGCCCCTGAGGACTGCCGCACAGGATGGGAAGGGGTGGACACGGCGCCTCCACCCAAGGCCAACGGTTCCAACGAGGTGGGTAAGTCGTCCGTCTGCGTCCCTGTGGACGTCGTCTGGACCGCGACGTCCACCGTCCTGGGTCTGACGACAGAGACGTAAGACGCCTTAGGCGATGCGGCCTCCACCTGTTTCTTTGCCTCAAAGAAGGATATCTTCTTTTCTGTCTTGACCTTCTGGATTTGTTTTTCTTTTTTCCAGGCGGGGCAGTCTTTCGATGAGGACGGGTGGCCACCTCCGCAGTTCGCACACCGGGCTGGACTGACACAATCGCCCTGGTGCGCCGCCTTCGAACAGGTGCCACACGCCTCTTCCTCCTTGCATCGGTCTCTCACGTGTCCAAATTTCTGACATTTAAAACATCTTGAAATGAAATTATGGTGCTTAGAGCCTCGCCGACCACTAAGGCCATCTCAAGGCTATCGCCGCGTCAATAACTACTACAAGGATAAAAAAACAACCAATTAAAACGAGTCACCACTTCAATCTTTCCACTCCAAAGTTAAAAAAAAACTTCCATAGTTTAAAACCTTCAAATCTGGTTAAAAATGTTCACTTCTTTTAAGAAGTCCATCAGCGCCCACGGAGGGACATCACGAAACAAAGTCTTCAAAGAAACCGCCGTGTAATGTCTGCGTCTAACGTCATGCAGATCCCAACAGTCAAGGAGCACGTGTTTCACAGTGAGAGGCTCATCAGAGGGAATGCATCGAGGGGCCTCTTCCCCCTTCAACAAGTAAGAATGAGTAAAAAAAAGTGTGCCCCGTACGCAGTCTGCACAGCGCAGACTCCTCCTTTCTGTTCTTCACCCCTGAAGGGATGGTCTCTTTTAGGTCCGGACGGATCTGGAAGAGCTTGTTGTCCGTCTGGGTGTTCCACTCCTCTTGCCAAAGATCCTTAACGTAAGTGTTCACCTTCCGCTTCATGTCTGTATAGGGTACCAAGGATCTGGACAATTCTTTCTTTACAGCGTTCCTGGCCAGCAGGTCCGCCCTTTCGTTACCACGAATGCCAACATGTCCGGGAACCCAGGCCAACACAACCTCGTATCCTTTCTTCGTTGCGAGAGTAAAAGTTTCATAAAATTCCAGCAGTTTGGGATGAGTGATATTCCTGCAGGCGATCGCCTCCAGGGCTGACAGGGAGTCGGAAAAGATCATGAATCTCTTCTGTTTCGAAGAGAGAACCATTTTTAACCCCAGAACCAGTGCGGTCAGTTCCGCGGTGTACACCGAGCTGTCAGACAGGATGTGTTCCGTTGAGGGCCGGTCAGGAAAGGCGGGACAGAACGCAGATGCGGCGACTCCGTCCTCTGACTTGGAACCGTCAGTGAAGATGCTTTGAAAAGTGGGGAATTTGTGGCACAGTTCCGAAAAGTAGGTTCTGTAGGCCAGAGAACTGGTGGTGTCTTTACGGTACGAGGCCAGATCGAATCGGACCTCAGGTGTTGTAAAGGTCCACGGAGGGCTGTCAGGGAACTTAGAGAAATCCGAGATGCCACCGACATCCAGATCGGCCTTTAATAAGTGCGGCTGAATGCGGAGTCCGAGAGGAGGTATGCAGTTTGGGTTGTCTGTAAATTTCTTATCGAAAGGGTTGTTGAATACAGCGTCGTAAGCAGGGTTTGTAGGTTCAGAGAACAATTTCAGATAATAGTTCAGGGTCAGCTTCAGTCTGCAGTTGGAAAGAGGCGGTTCCCCCGCCTCTGCGTACAGGCTGTGCACAGGGGTGGTGCGGAAAGCACCTAAGCTGAGACGGAGCCCTTGGTGGTGTACAGGGTCCAACAGTTTCAGATAGGATGGTCTGGCCGAGCCGTATACCACACTTCCATAATCCAGTTTGGACCGGACCAGGGCTCTGTAGAGGTGCAAGAGAGTTCTCTTATCAGCACCCCAGTTCGTGTGTGCCACAACTCGGATGATGTTAAGGGCTTTTTGGCAAGATACTTTCAGCTGTTTAATGTGGCTGAGGAAGTTCAGCTTCTGATCGAAGACGACCCCTAGAAATCTGGCTTCCTTGACCGCCGGGATGGTGGATGTTCCCAGACGGATTTCAGGGTCCGGATAGAACTGGCGAAAATTATGAAAATGGATGCATTCAGTTTTGGAGGAAGAAAACGTGAAGCCATTCTCCTCTGCCCAACACTGGATTTTGTTGACGCAGAGCTGAAACCGTCGCTGGATGCTGGCGTACGTGCTGCCGGTTGCATAAAAGGCAAAATCATCCATGAACAGCGAGCTGTCCGGTCCCCTCTGAACGGATTGAACGATGTCATTAATTTTGATGCTGAAAAGAGCCGGCGACAGGATGCTCCCTTGCGGGACACCCAGCTCCTGCTCGTGAATGTCGGACAGAGTGGTGCCGAGTCTCACCTGGAATTGTCTGTCTTGTAAAAAATTGTGGATGAACTGAGGCAGGTGTCCTCGGAAGCCGAGCTTGTGCAAGTCGGAAAGAATACCAAATTTCCACGTGGTATCGTAAGCTTTCTCCAAGTCAAAAAATATGGCCACCACATGTTGTTTGTTTACAAATGCATTTCTTACAGTGGTTTCCAGACGGACCAGATGGTCAACGGTATAGCGATGCTTGCGGAAACCGCACTGTTCTTTCGCCAGAAGGCCGTCGGTCTCTAGTTTCCACATCAGTCTACCGTTGACCTTCTTCTCCATCAGTTTGCAGACGCAGCTGGTCAGTGCAATTGGGCGGTAGTTGGAGGGGTTCGAGGGGTCTTTTCCCGGTTTCGGCAGTGGGATTATGAGGGCTTTCCGCCAGGAGGGTGGAAAGAAGCCTGTGACCCAGATGTGGTTATAAACTTTCAGCAGGGTGTCCAGACAGGTTTGGGGAAGGTGCTTTAGGAGTTTATAATGGACCTCGTCCATTCCTGGACAGGAATCCATACAGGTCTGAAGGGCAGATTAAGTTCGTTCATTGTGAAAGGAAGGTTGTAATTCTCTGTGTTGTCGGAACAGAAGTTACATGGTGTTTTTTCTGACAGGTTTTTGGTTTTAAGAAAGCGAGCAGATTTGTTAGCAGATCTCGAGTTCTGTTCTATTGTGGAGGCAAGCAAATTGGCAACTGCTTTCTTCTCTGTGACCAGAGCGTCTGAGAGTTTAAGATGGTGAAAGGTCGGGCATACGTTTTTGCCCTTAATTCTTTTTAAAACCCTCCACACTTTCTTCTTGGGTGTGTTGCAGGTTAAGGAAGAGCAAAAATCTCTCCATGACTTCCTCTGGCTCTTTTTGAAAACATACCTGGCTTTTGCCCTCAGCTGTTGATGGTTTCGAACGCTATCGGTCTCCGAAAGACGTGTCGCTGCGCTCTCTTCCGAGACTTGCGGGCCTCCCGACATTCCGCGTTGAACCAGGGCGTTCTAGGGACCTGAGGCTTGGAGGTAGACGATGGGACTGCTGCTTTGGCGCAATCTAAAACGATCCGAGTCAGAGCGTCAGCAGGGTCCTTGCTTTTCAATACTTTTTCTTCCTGCAGCTCCGCTCTTATCTTCTTGGTAAAAAAGCTCCAGTCTGCTTTGTCGTAGTTCAGGCGGTCAGGCAGAGAGTCACCTTCTCCATCTGTGGGGCGGAGGACGACAGGAAAGTGGTCACTCCCGTGCAGATCGTCGTGAACTTTCCACTCGTAATCCAGGACCAACGATGGATCGCAGACCGACAGATCTAAACACGAGAGCTTTCCAGAGGGCAGATGCAGGTAAGTGGGAGACTTGTCGTTAAGACAGCACAAGTCCATGTCTGAAAGAAGGTTTTCCAAGAGAAGACCTCGGGCTGATGTCATCTCACTTCCCCAGAGCGGGGAGTGTCCATTGAAGTCGCCCAACAGTAAGAACGGACGTGGGAGCTGGTCGACCAGGTTCATGAGGTCCTGCCTCAGAACGCGGACGGAAGGAGGAAGGTAGAGAGAGCAGACAGTGATGGTTTTCTCGAGCGTGACTCTCACTGCCACCGCCTGTAAAGGGGTACTTAAAAGAACTGTACTGTATAAAAGGGACTTGCGAATAAAAAGAGCGACACCTCCCGTCAATCCCTCTTGCTTCGGTTGAGCGGGTTTAAAAACGGAGTTAAAACCAGAGAGAGATAAAACCTTGCCATCTCTTTGCAGAGTCTCCTGCAGCGCCAGCACTGAGGGTTTCAAAGCACGACAAAGCAGCTGGAGTTCCTGAAAATTGGCGTGGAACCCCCGGATGTTCCAGTGGATCACTGCCATTAAAAAAGGTTAAAATAATAAAGCAGCAGCCTATTCCATCGCTACCCCCTGCTCCTGTGCTTGCGGTGGCTCAAGGTCCACCAGGATGGAGTATTTGTTTTTCGAAATAAATTTTTCGGATTCCGACCGAGTCAGAATATCCACCACCTCGGCCCCTCCCGATCTCGCCGAGGCCACAACCCTCCTCTCCTTGAGCCTTGGAGGTACGGGGGGCTTCCGGCCACTTCCGCCAGCCCGAGGGCCAGGCAGACGAGAGGCGGGGTGAGGGGTGCCGGGGGGTGGGGTGGGGCGGGAGGAGGACAATGTGCCTCCGCCCGAGGTTTTCCGCTCCCGCCCAGCAGCCCCTGAGGACTGCCGCACAGGATGGGAAGGGGTGGACACGGCGTCTCCACCCAAGGCCAACGGTTCTAACAAGGCGGTTAAGTCGTCCGTCTGCGTTCCTGTGGACGTCGTCTGGACCGCGACGTCCACCGTCCTGGGTCTGACGACAGAGGCATACAACACCTTAGGCGACGCGGCCTCCACCTGTTTCCTTGCCTCAAAGAAGGAAATTTTCTTTTCTGTCTTGACTTTCTGGATTTGTTTCTCTTTTTTCCAGACGGGGCAGTCTTTCAATGAGGACGGGTGGCCACCTCCGCAGTTCGCACACCGGGCTGCACTGACGCAATCGCCCTGGTGCGCCGCCTTCGAGCAGGTGCCACACGCCTCTTCCTCCTTACATCGGTCCCTGATGTGTCCGAATTTCTGACATTTAAAGCATCTCAGGGGGGACGGCACATACAAGCTTACGCTGACCATGAGGTATCCGACCTGAATGTCCTTGGGGACATCCGGGCAGCAGAAGGTGAGGAAGAAAGTGTTGGTCGGGACTCTGTCCGACCCCTTCCTCACCGTCACCCTGTACACGTCGGTCACTCCCTGAGAGGACAGCTCGCTCTTGATCTCGGCCTCAGACACACCTTTCAACTCCGGGCATCTGATGACCCCCTTTGAGCAGTTGAGACCTTTGTGAGGGGAAACCTTTACCGCCCTATCCACGAAAGTGGTCGCCTTCAGAAGGAGCTGTCTGCCTTTTGGACTCCGTCTGAACTAAAAATGCTCCGCTCCTCAGCCTCTTGATGGACTTCAGCGATCCTGCCAGACACTGAAAGCCCTTCTGGATAGCAAAGGGGCTGAGAGCCGACAACGGCTTGTCGTCATCAGCGCCCTCCATCACCAGCCACGATGGCCAAAATCCAGAGGTCTCAACGACCTCCGAATCGGAGTCTGAGTCGTCCGTTCCCTGTCTTCGTCTTTTTCCAAAGTTAGGGGGGTGTAGTTTTTTGGAAGTCATGTTGAAAAAAATGTGAATTCATCCCTCCCTTACCCACCCACCATGGGGTCCAACTTAGGGGCCAGGGTCAAGGGAACACCAGCTTGACCCCTTCCAGGTTTCGGGAGGGATATACGACCAACAGCCTAGCTCCAACGTGTTCCCCCCCGATCATGCCCAGCTCCCGGGGACAGAGAACCGAGCACTACGGGGGTTACCTTCGTTAGCCTCTAAACTGCCAGTCTTGACCCAGCCCCACGAAGGGGTAGCCGATTGACACACACGGGCCAATGTGTGCCGCCTGTCTTAGGAGAGGTCAGAGCCAAAGGGATGTGTTGAGAGCAGCGTGCTCTCTCAATCCCCAGGATCTCATTCCCCTCCATCACAGGTTGCGCCGCACGGCAAACACGGCGGGCCTAAAGAAGGCCACAGAGAAAAAAAGAATGTGGAAAAGAAGGCTTGATGGGGAGCTGAGGACAGAAAAGAGGTGGTAAAAAGAAGAATAGAGAATAGCGAAAGGGACAGTGGGTCACGTTTAGTTTGGGCCTCACTCACAACCTGTTCGGCATGGGAAGCCCTATCAGGGGCATCAGTACAAAAACCACCACTTATTCAGCCCGAAGAGCTACGATGGCTATGTAGGCTGTCAATTAAGACCTGGGACCAGAGCAGCAAAACCCCAAGAAGCACTGATGCCCCCGCCGACATAGCTCGCTCGATCACTGGCCACTAAGCCTCCCGACCACGACAAGGTAGTGACCCTCCCGGGAGAGGGTCAAGAGAACACCAGCCTGACCCCCTCCAGGTTTCGGGAGGAGTCAGTAACAAGGCGAGTGGAGAGAGGGGCATGCTTATCCAGTATCTGACGGAGGCTGGTGTTGTATGTTGTCAGAGGAGATGGGCTTGAGTCAATTCCATCCATGAAGGATTTGATGTCAGCCTGGAATACCTCAAGGTTAATCATCTTTGTGTTCCATGATGCAACAAAACGTTTTGGTCACTTCGGTCTCCTAAAAGGGATGTCATAAAGGATTGCCATGTGATCAGCAAGAGCCAAGTCTATGACCTTAAACTGGGGGATGTGAATGTTCTCTCGAACCACAAGCCAGTCAAGAGTGTGACCATATTTATGGGTTGGTTCACATATTAGCTGTTTTAACCCTTGGTCATGAAGTAGAGTACGCAACCGTAGTATATCTGAACTGCTGGTCCGTTCATAATGAAGGTTAAAATCGCCAGTTAAAACTATGTCTTCTGCTTCCAGGCTGTACTTATCCAGGAGATTAGAAAACTCAGTAATAAAAGTCTGGGTGTTACATTTATTGTGCTGACTAGGTGGGGGTCTATATATGCATATAATATGGCACACAGAACTATTGCACTCATGCACTCAACCCTTAATGCTACACCCTCAAATGATGTATAATTGAGGGATCTGAAGGTACAAGTATCCTGAATATGGCTTCTCATAATGGTTGTAATACCGCCTCCCTTCCTAACTAGTCTAGGGAATGATTTCAGTTTGTACCCTTGCGACATTAGCTGCACGATATATGATTCGTCTCCCTGCTCATACAACTAGGTCTCAGTCAGTATGGCAATGTCAAAAGCATGGTCAACAATCACATCGTGAATAAAAGCGGCCTTCTGTCTGCATGACAGGGATTATAGGAATAAGATTAGAGTTTACTCTCACCTTATGAATCATGTGTGGTTCGGGATTTGAAATGTTGGTTCTACCTACACGTATTATTTTCCTCTTCTGTACTCCCCCCCCAACAAAATCGTTTTTTACGGGGGAGGTTGTAGCCAATGTTCAAGTCTTTGAGACGTCGTATCACATCATGAGATAAAAGAGTGTGCGTGCACTGTCCCAGTGTAAGCAAATGGTGCTGAGTGTACTTGCATGTGTTGTTGTTTTGCACTGAAAACTGTGCGTGTTGGCCATACTCCAGCAATGGCGGATGGCGATAGGAAACTGAAGCCCAGAGCAAAAATGTCCAAACGAACAGTTTAAAAGCACACGGAACAGGATAAAACCACCACATTAAAGGTATTTCCATCATCATGTAGTCTGACAGATATAAACACGATTTATAATGCAGGGAATAAAACAATCACTAAAAACTTGAGAGAGCAAAAGAGCCTGCCTGTCAGGCGACTAGTCCGCATAAACATATACATACATAATCAAGGGAATCTAAATGTTTAGTTCAGAGATTTTTCAAAAACTGGGTTAGAACTACACAAAGAAAAAAATAGATGAGTCATCACGTCAACAATCTGAGCTGCATGGAGCTCAGTAGTTAGCGAACCTATCCAAGGCTGAAGGTTGGAACAACAGAGGGGACCTATCTCATATGACACCGTTTGTGCGTTTGTTCATTCGAGCATAAGTGTGTGAGCCCTCCGTGTTGTACATCATTTTCTGTTTTCATTTCTTATCATCATGTTGTTGATTATTAACATGTGGATGTTCTGAGTTCCTTTAAATAGCTTTCTTAAGGCTTGGGGGGTGTTGGGGGATAGGGGGGAAGGAGAATTAGAATTAACCTTTAATGTAAACATTCATGTGAAGGAGTGTCGCGGATTATACTTCCTGTCATTGCCTTCCTTATTATTTTGTATGTAACACAGACTGCACACAAAATTCATGTGAATGCAGCTGACCTACCCTAACCTATCCTGACCTGACCTGTTGAAGTCACGATATGGGCATATTGATACAACCCCAACAACCTCAGCTCAGCATCTGCACACATTCTGATGCCGCCCATGAATCAACACTACCAGGGACAGAGTTGCCCATTACCGCGAGAACGTTCCTCTTAAAAGAGAGAGAGAGAAAAGAAAAAAGCCGGTAGACTGGGCTCTATTTTGTGACATTTTGGGGCTTTATGTGTGTGTATGTGTGTATGTGTGTGTGTGTGTATGTGTGAATGGGTGCATCTCTCTACTTCCAATTCATAATCAATAATCATAATTAGCTCATTGATGAAGGGGATCATCAGGTTTAGGAGGGATTGGGGTGAAATAATCATCTTTTCTCTAGGTCATCACTATCTTCTTTTATCTAAATAAAGTATGTTAATCATTCACCGATTCAGCCTTGTGTTCAAGGTGTGTCTTTGGATATGCACGTGCTTGCAGTTCCCTAGGTCACTCCACAATGAGGATTTCTTTTCAGTGAACTGTTGGGCTGTGACAGTTGTCGGCATGGCAGATTCCAGAGTCTGGCTTTTGGTGGCCGGTGTCATACAACCTCCAGCTGGAGATCCATACTCTCATCAGTACTGAAATGTGTGTTGACTTTTTTGTTGGCATTTTTGTAGCAGTGATTTTTTCACAGAGAGGGGTCACAGGCCCCTCGTCCAACCCTCCTTCTTGTGCACCTGGGCTTGGGACAAGCCTAAACAGAATAGCTTAAGGGAACATCTAGAGCTATTTGGCTGTGAAAGAAATATTAAAATTGAGGAAGTTATTGATTTCATTATTTTGATTATGAAACTGTATCTCTACTGATGTTATCTTGGGAAAGCATTACCCCAGTTTAAGGGGTTTACTTGCACTCTGAAACATAGATATGAAAATGGAAAAGTATATTGCCAGCATCCTAATGAAGTAACATAAATTTGTTCAATCTTTGTAGCATACATATGGCTATTTACCAAGAAAGCATTGTCACTCACCATTTGGTAATTCTACTGCTACACTAACCCGACTTTCTACAGGTATGCTGTGACACATATGCTGTATTTATTTTCTCCATTGTCATTTTTTTCTGTCATTGTAGACTCTGATGCCCTTCTCTCTGTCTTTCTCCCCCCTGCTCTCATTGTCACTGACTTTGATTCCTTTCAACTTCTTTCTTTTGATTTCATTTGTCTCTTTTAATTTCTAATATAAACAAACACAAAGCTTGCAAAGAAGTCTGAAATAACATTACGCAGCCGCAGCCTGTTATGGTCGATGCCAGAAAACTTATCTACGTCTAAAAATATCACTAATTTTAAAGTGCATTTTCACAAATTGGATTTCAATTTGTGAAAAAAAATACCCAACTGAAATGAGGAGTCTGTACTATGCTCCCAGTTTGGTTAGATTGTCACTCACCATTTGGTAATTCTACTGCTACGCTAACCCGACTTTCTACAGGTATGCTGTGACACATATGCTGTATTTATTTTCTCCATTGTCATTTTTTTCTGTCATTGTAGACTCTGATGCCCTTCTCTCTGTCTTTCTCCCCCCCGCTCTCATTGTCACTTCGTACTTACCATGTCAAACTGATGCAAACCAGGTCTATCTGTCTGCTCTACTCGGCCAAATATTTTCGTGGCAACTCAGTGATACAACATCTCGCCATTAGATTGCTGTCTGCTAACCAATGAAATGCCGTTTCCGGCAGGAGGTAAACAATCATTCCAATGGCCAGCAAAGTTACGCCCCATGTAAAGCACGGCAAGAACTGTGGAGATGGACATGCGGGCATTTGAGTTTGACAAGTAAGTATATCTAACCAAACTGGGAGTATAGTACAAACTCCTCACTTTGGTGCCATATACTGTACCATGTCAAACTGATGCAGAATTCAAAGCAAATGGAGGTGAGCATTGCCTTCTTGTTCACATGGGGAGCCCTTGTAACAGTGACAGCTGAGTTAGCAGCGACAAAGGAAACCCCTAAGAACCATATGTCGTGAGCATACAGACTTCCCTGAGGTGGAAATAGATGAAGGGAATCTCTGAACGGCAGAAGGCCACCTGCAAAATCCTGGCAAAGAGGCACACAGTGCTGAAAGGTGGCTAGAGTGGCAACAGCGTGAGCCTCTGAGCTCTAAGAATCCAGCATCAAAGGAACTGAAAGTGCCTAAGGTTCCGATGTGTAGGCTTCCCAACCATGTAGGGCAGGACCAGGAAGTAGGGAAAGGCATAAGCTGTCAGCTTGCTCCAGTCCAGAGAAAAAACATTTGCTGCCCAAGCTTCAGTATCATGTGCACCCTTTTCTTATGAGAAGATCAAGTATCATTCCTTTTCTGCCAACATAAGAGGAATTTTTGACTCACTTGTGTAAACAAAGTGAGTCTGTGTTTTAACCCGGTGTTCGGTTGTCTGTGTGTGTGTGTGTATGTCTGTGTGTCCGTGGTAAACTTTAACATTGACATTTTCTCTGCAAACACTTTGTCAGTTGACACCAAATTAGGCATAAAAATAGGAAAAATTCAGTTCTTTCCAGTCATCTTGTTTAAAACAATATTGCACGTCTGGGATGGGCACAAAAAAATAAAAAATGAAGCCTAATTATATGCAAACTGCATTTACTGTTATATTTATATTTTTTGTATTCTCTAAACTTAGCACTTTGATCTGATATTCTGACACAACAACAAGAGCAGTCATTATTATCATTTTTTGTTCAAACAGGAACTTCTTTTAGCATGGAAGTTTTATTTATTTTGCAAACGTTTTGGTGCAGATAGTAAAAAAGGGAAATTACTCTGTCATTAATGCTAGGGGACTTAATTTGCTTTAAACTGATCTTTCTCATCTTAAACATTACATTTTGAAATTATACTCAATACATAAAAAGCTTGTGTGTTTTACTCTCAGTGTACAGGGCTTTCACTATGTTCATTCGCCCAAGTGGTCTTTTTTGGAAAATACTAAAATCAATATGACGAGTGGACTTTACAGATCTGTTGGCTGAGCCCTGAAGGTCATGGGGAAAAATCAATTGTGCACACATATTTATACACATTCAAAGCACGTGCTCATATTCTTCGCGAATGCAAACGACGCCATTTTGTTTCAAGTTGTTGACCTGCCTGTTCAATCCTATATTCAATGGACAATACATGATAACATGTGATGGAAAGTTGGAGAAGGAGACCGTTAAATATTTATTCAGAGACAGATTTGTGAACGCTTCATCACTTACTGGATTATGCCCCAAACTGCCATAAAAATATCCACAGAATCAGTTGGAATTCACAGTTAAAAATTGTAAACCATGCGAGTTAATACCCTTGAACTGATCACGAAACAAAAAATTTCCAGTCTAGACTTTTCTCAAAATGAAGTCCTTTTCACTTCTTACGACGTTTAGAAGTACTTGTACTTGGCTCTACATGTTATTAGTTTAACAAAATACTAAATTTTCATATCAACTTTAAAACTCTAAAACTAGAATGAACATAAAAGAGAAATTGAATCGACCGTGTCGTACTACATTCCCGGCGGGTGTAACTAAACTTGTACATCTATCTAGATCTAGTGAAAACGGCTAAATGTTGCAGTGTGATTGTGGCGATAGCCATTAAAAAGAATTTTTTATTGCCCTTAAAGATTTTTTGAATGCCCAAGATACACCAGAATAATATGATATAAACAGCGTTCTCACTGTGAATACTGCAAATGATTTATTGCCCTTTAAAAAAGTATGTTCAAATGTTAAATTTTAGAACGTCAGTTAAGGAGCCATGATAGTGTAATAGATAAGGCAGTTTCTCCTCACCCGAACACGCGGGGTTCGAATCTGGTTAGGACTTTTTTTCCCCTTTTTTTTTTTAACGCGAAGATTTATAATAACAAATACAGAACACATTTTAACGATTAGATTTTTTTTTTTTTTTAAGTGTATCACAAGTGAGTCTTGAAGGCCTTGCTTCTCTTGTTACTGTTGATTTTAATTCATTTTTAAAGCTCAAATACCACTTACCACACACACACAAATTCCTGGTCCTACTTGTGATAGTTACTGAAATATTCATCTTTGCAGCATGCTACCCAAATAAACACTCTTTTTCCCACTGATCAAAATTGAAGATTTTTCAATGTTTGAGACTATGGTACTTAAAATTCAGTTAACTATCCTGCCTGAAAAAAATTCAGTCCACTTTCTGTGATATATTCTTCAAGAGATTTTATCAGGAAATGTAACTATCCATTTTTTTCAGTGCTGTAGACCTTCAAAGTTGCTATTCTGTGAAGATTTATGTGTCCTAATTTACTATTTCTCCTTTATTTGACAAGTATATTTTCCAATTTCTTTATTTCTTAAGTGTTAGTGTTTTCTTTTGCAACAAGCCACTATCATATGGTTTTGAAAAGTACATGAGTTTTCATTACAGTGCTCTCATGGACAGTACAGATGACAGTGGAATTTTGAAAAAATGAAGTATTAACTTCCTGTACGCATAGTCACATCTTTAAAATGAAATATCTTCAGAACCGATCAAGATATTCACTTACTTTTTTGACTCACTTGTGTAAACAAAGTGAGTCTATGTTATAACCTGGTGTTTGGCTGTCTGTGTGTGTTTGTGTGTGTGTCTGTGTCTTTGTGTCTCCATTCTCTTCTCTGCCATGCTGACTGACGCCTTCCAAGACTGTGACTGGGGCATCTACATTCACTTTCGTACAGGTGGCAAACTTTTCAACTTGCGGCGACTCCATGCCAGGTCCAGGGTGTTTGAGGCACTGTTGAGAGAATTCCTCTTCGCCGATGACTGCGCGCTTGCTGCACACAGGGTGTTTGAGGCACTGTTGAGAGAATTCCTCTTCGCTGATGACTGCGCGCTTGCTGCACACACCCATGAGGATATGCAGTTCATTATGGACAGGTTCTCAACCTCCTGCAGGTGCTTTGGACTCACCATCAGCCTCAGCAAGACTTGAGTCCATGTACCAACCAGCTAGCTCACAGAATGCCAGTGCCTCCCCCCCACCTGCAATCAAGATAGATGACACAGAGATCAAGTCAGTCAACAAATTTTGCTTCCTGGGCAACACCCCATGCAGCAACGGAACCCTTGAAGCAGAAGTGACACTGCGCATCACCAAGGCCAGCTCTGCCTTTGGCAGACTCAACAACAGGCTGTGGAACAACAAAGGCATCAGGCTCAGCACTAAGATGAAAACCTACAGAGCTGTTGTGCTGACCACCTTGTTGTACTGCTGTGAAACATGGACGACATATTGCCATCACATTCAACAACAGTTTCACCAGAGAAGCCTACAAAAGATCCTTGGCATAAAGTGGCAAGACAGGGTCTCCAACCTCCAGGTCCTAGAGAGGAGCGGCCTGCCCAGCATGGAAAGCCTGTTGATCCAGTGCCAGCTACGCTGGACGGGACACATTGTACGCATGACAGACAACAGGATCCCGAAGATGCTTTTATGTGGCCAACTGAAGGAAGGCCACCGTAAACTTGGAAGACCCTGCAAGCATTCAAGGACACCCTGAAGACAAACCTCAAAGCCTGTGACACAGACATTGCTTTCTGGGAAACTGATGCCCTTGACCGCTCTCGATGGAGGATGCTGTGTTCTAGTGGCATAAAGACGTTTGAAAACAAGAGAACGCTGGCCATTAAGGAGAAGCGTGAGCGAAGGAAGCAGGGCTCAACTTCTGGAGACGTTTTCCCTTGCAACACCTGTGGGAAGTGCTGCGCATCCAGAATTGGCCTCTTCTCCCATATGAGGACACACACCTGCCTGCCTACTCATCCGTCGGATCGACAGGAGACTCTATCAAACTTTAACATTGCCATTTTCTCTGCAAATACTTTCAACTACTACCAAATTTGGCACATAGTACAAAAAAATCTTTACAGTCATACCAATAATAGGTTGAACGTCTCCTAAATTTAGCTGTATTTCCGAATTATTAATGGTTTATTTCGTTGATGCTCAATCCGGATTCCAAAAATGCTGTAACCCCTTTGCAGCTACCTGAATGCAGGCAATGTGTGTTTTGAAGACGCCATGACCTTATTTTTCTTGTTTGCAATTAAAAGCAAAGAAATACAAATTCTGGACAAAACACATACAGTGTCACTAACTCCGTTACTTACGTGTTTACTGGTTATGAATATTCTAAAGTAGATACTGAAGTAACTAGAATGAACATAAAAGAAAATTTGAATCAACCTTTTCATGGAGTTCAGGTCAACCTTGTCTACACTGGTCTGTGCAGATCTTGACAAAACATGTTGCAAAGCCTGATGCGATGGCAACATCTCCTTTACCGCCAAATTAAAAGAATTTCTTCAATAATTATTGACTCGTTTACTGCATATGAATGTTTTTAAGTGGACACTGAAGTAACTAGAATGAACAGAAAAGAGAAATGGACGGTGTCACAGTTTCTCAGTGAGTGTTAAGAGCTTGTCGAGCATGAATTTCTGCAGATATGTTAAAAAAGGACACATATTGCGGGTATTTGATGCGACAGGAACATGTTCTTTACCTCAGACTTCTTAAATGCCTGAGATATCAAAATAACAGAAGCTTTATATAATTATAATAATGAATAGGGATCACATTTCAACTAACTAATTTTCACAAGTTTCATTATTATTATTATCTTTTTCCCCCTTTAAGTGTATTAGTCCGAGAGCCGAGTCTATGTACAAGTACTAGAACGTTGTTTTCCATCATAAAGTTTTTTTCTTTGGTGATTCTGCTTCCTCAGGGTCTCTAGACTTCATATCAGTCGGGGGCCAACTTGTATCTTATGGGCATAATTTTTTCTGCTGGTTGAAATACACCAACCCCTCTCATGCAAGAATGATGACCGAGCGACTCATGGATGAGTCGACCTAGATTCGTGCAGGGGTGCTAATGCTATCAGCTTCTCTCGCAGTGATGTCACAGGCACAGAAATCTGCACAGCGCGGCCTGCTTCCCCCCTTCGTGATATATGGGCTCCGCTGGTTAAGGAACGCGCGCGCTAGCAGACGATGCTTCGCCACAACACACCTCCATGTACTAAAAACAAAAGAGTTGAGCGTCAAAATACATCATCACGGAAGGTCGCACGATGTCAGAGCAGGTGTGTGAAATACAGGATATTCCCACCATCAGGCGTCTCAGCAAAACAGAAACCAAGTCCGATCATCTGACACTTGGTGATGTTGCAGTTCAACGGTACACGGGAAACAAGAAACCACTTATGCCAGAAGAACACTGCCTGCGACATGTCCCATCTCTGGTCTTTCTTGCCACACGACAGGTTTCTCTCAACAGAATTGCAACTGAAGATCTGTCATTTTTCAAACAGGTACTCGGAGAAGATGCGGGACCCGAGTATGGAGGTTATAACACACAATGTGCCCGCAGTGCAGGACAACAACCCCAACCTAAGACAGATGTGGTGTACAGCCCATTCCTGGACATGATCCCATCTGAGCCAGACACCATGAAGACAGCCATGGCTGAAGCCCAGTGTCTGACACAGCTCACTGGCCAGGAATGGACAATATTCACCAGTGACCAGCAGTTGTACAAAGAACTTGTCCACATCACATGGGTTGGCAAAGAACAGTTTCAGAAGTTCATCCCAAGACTTGGTGGTATGCACATGCTGATGAGTTTTGTTGGTGCTGTGGGGTACCTGATGGGAGGAAGCGGCATTGAAGACATACTTGGTTCAGCATTTGTGGGGGTGCCAAAAATGTTGACAGGGAAAAAATACCCACAAAATGTGAGAGCACTGAGACTTCTTGTTGAGGAGTTACTACGACCCATTCTCTCCAACACTGACGTGCACACCATGGCTGAACTTACGCAACGTCTCATGACCAAAAGCACCCAGAGTAAAAACGCAAGACTTTGGGTTGAGTGCCTCATTGACCCAGTATTCATTATGATGGCCTTTGTTCGGGCTGAGAGAGAAGCTGACTGGACTCTTCACTTGTTTGCTGTGGAAAAGATGCTCCCCTACTTCTTTGCCTCTGGACACGTCAACTATGCTCGCTACGGTCTGTACTACCTCCGATCCATGCAGCGCCTACATCCAGCCGTCCTGAAGAGATTCATGGCTGGGGAACATGTCATGCACCATCAAGACGGCCTGTGGAATAGAGTTTGGTCAGATCTCTTCATTGAGACGACCTACATGCGCTATGGCCATGGGCCTTCAGGAATCATAGGCTCCACTCTCAATGAATCCACCCTTGCCATCTGGGCCTTTTCACAAAGTACGCTGACCCAGCTATTGAACGACCTCCAGGAAATCAAAGAAGGGGATGTTCAGACAGTTGTCAACACACACAAAGAAGAGCGTCACACACGCATCAAGGAGGATGCTGCTGACCGAGCAAAGATTCGAGAGACATTGTCTACCTGCATTGACATCCTGGACACCAGCAAACATCCTGACACAGGCCTCATCAACGTGTTTTCTGGCTGTGTCATTGATGACCCAACTGTCAATGTCCATGAGGCAGTAGAGATTGGTGCTGCAGAACAACAGGCGTTTGAGGGTGGATGGCCTGCCAGTTTCCATCTCAAGCTCACAAAGAAAGTGAAGAACATGGCTGCAGTCATGAAAGTGACTGCAAAACATGCTAAAGTGGACACTGCTATTGACACTGAGTTCATATATGCACGCGTTCTTGCCATTATGGCGACTTCCAGGGAATCCATTTCCATTGAGACTTTGTTTTCCCATGAACTAGCTCTTCAATCTACAGCCCTTTTTGATGAGAATGGTGACATGAGGACAACTAGCAAGGCTGCTCTGAAGAACAAAATACAGATTCTGTCTGGTGTTCGCAACCAAGAACCTCCCACTGTTGTCATCCTGGATGGCTGTGCAATTTTGTGGACAGTACCTTGGCCTGCAGCTCCAGTTAAAGTCTCGGCTTTCATCACAGCCGCAGTTGCCACCATTTTGCGACGAGTTCAGGCAGCACCAGTGTCACATGTGGTCTTCGACAGATACTACAAACTGAGCACAAAATCATGCTGTCGAACCGCCCGTCAGAAGGGGACTAGTCGTGTGTACAACCTGACTGAAGAGTCGCCTCTGCCACAGCAAAGTGTCATGCTGAAAGTCACAGCCAACAAGGAACAACTGATACAAATGATCGTACATCGGCTTTGCAGCATGCAGCCTCCACCAGGAACAGATGTTGTCATCACTGGGCCAGACCCACACCCCATACACATGGGGTCTGGACTTCAGCAAGACCCTCTGTATCATGAAGAAGCTGACGTGCTGACGGCGTTTCATGTCATCAACGAATCGTCATTAGGACAGAGGAACATCAGGGTTGTTTCTGATGACACCGATGTACTCATCATCTTGGCACATCATCTCCACATGAAGACCAAAGGACTGTCCCAAAATATGACTCTGTCCATCGAGTCGTGCACATCCACACATAATGTCATAAGCGTCAACGACGTTATCAGACAGCATGCAACCATAATGCCTAATCTGCTGGCAGCTCATGCACTGACTGGTTGTGACAGTTTCTTCCTTTGCTGGAATTGGAAAGATGACAGTCCTCAAGAAGCCTGAAGTATTCTCTGGTGAACTGAAGCTTGGGAAGATGTCTGTACCTTTCCAGGAAATCTCTGAGTCATGCCTTCAGTTCACTAATCTGCTCTATGGGGACGAGTCAGGGGCCAATCTGAACACCGTTCGAGCCAACATTTTCAGGAAGAGGATTGCTGGAAAGAGACACATTCCCCCAAAACTGAGTAGCCTTCCTCCGACAATGGCAAGTTTTCAGGCCCACATCAAACGAGCACATTTTCAGGCTGTGCTGTGGCAAGCGGCAGGGGAGCCATCTCCTCCTGATCTGGATCCTGTTGAGTACGGATGGCAGCTACACCAGTTAACACTCCACCCAGCCCTTGGACTTGATGCTCAGCTGCCAGCTCCTGATGAAATTCTCAATTTGGTCAGATGCAGCTGTAAAAGTGGGTACAGCACAGTATAGTGCACCTGCACCAAAATGTCTGTTACATGTACAGCATTTTGCAAATGCAGAGGAACAATTGCCTGCAATAATCCAATGACTGTCATTGACCCGCCCTACTATGAGGATACATGACCTGTCTTCAGACGCCCTTCAGCCACTATTGATGTGAGAACTAGCAGCAGACACTGGTGAGTGTTCCAGTGTTTTCTCCCTGTTAAACAATTTAAGTGATTTTAATACAACGGTTTCAAGTGTTTTGCGGATCAGCACATTATATGAAAACTAGATGGCGGCCATCTTTATTTCTCTAAAGTAGCCATTTTATCGAATATTTGATGTGTATTTCATCAAGTGTGATTACTTTTCTTTCATTGCATGCTATTTAACTAAGTTTGTACATTTTTTATGTCTTTAAATGCATGATACCCATCACAACATCTTTCACTCTAATTCAATTGCGGCCATCTTGGATTTTCACTTTTAGACAATAATGCCCAAAGTTTAGCGTCTGGCCTCCATTAGATTTGAAATCAGCAATGAAAACTCAGTTAGAATCGCCAAAGAAAAAAACTTTATGACGCAAAACAAGCTTTTTCAGCGGGCGCTTGGACTAATATCACAATTGAGTCTTGAAGGCCTTGCCTTTCTTGTTTTATTTTTCTTAAACTGTCATTTTGTTTGCTGAAAATCACATTTCAGTCATTGTATTAATTGAATAATTTAATTTTTACTGCCATCACCTGATAACATTTTAATGTTTGAGCACTTTCTGTGAATTAAAAATGCATTTAAAAAACAATCAAATAAAATCAGCAACAGATGACAAACATCAAGCCACCACCTTATATATTCTGTGAGCTCTTTGCGCTCACAGACCAATTAACACACGAATACACACAAAAAGCAACAAAACAAGCACACAAACATGCACAGACATGTATGCGCCAGCGTATACGTATACACAGGCAGATGAACTGGTGATTGGAGTCCAACCTAAAAGCTGTGTTTTGACTAATTCTGTCTTGATGTCAGTACAAAATGTAAGCTTAAAGTGGGCATCCGGCATGGCATAGTGTGCGAGGCAAAGAATTCCAGTATACAGGCACTGTAATGGAAAATATCTCTCTCTAAACATCTTCCTCCAAAATAGTCTGGGGAGATAACCACCCTGTCTTCAAATAATTACTCCATGCAGCTCCGGGAGAAAAAGGTTCTGTGGCAAAGTGGTTGCAATAACAGATTCATCAATAAGAGGTCATGGGTTCCAAACCCATCAGACATGCCACATGAGGCATAAATGATTATCATTACAGGCTGATGTAGCAGAAAATAGGACTACACAGCTGTGTGTATTTCATTTAATAGATGCATATTTGAAAGTACTGCTCAAATTTCCAAATGAACACTGCAGGTGTTGGTATTTCTCAGTTCTGGTTTCCCACATTATGACAGGAGGTTCGTCATATAATTTCAATCCTATAGATTTCCTTTGCAGTTTTGTCATAACACACATCTTCATCTATCACCTATCATTATCTAGTTTCATCCACCATAATAAAATAAAGACACACTGTCGCAAGTTCTCTGGCACTTTGTACCCTGTTACTGTTGTGACCTCAGTTTTGTTTTCTCCCCCACTTCTACACACATAGTGAGTTCTTGTCAAAAAACTTAAGTGTGGCAGTTTCACAAAGAACATCTTAAGGTTTTATCCTCAGCTTCAAATTCAATGTCATGATTTAAAACATCCAGTTATGAGCTGTCCAAAGATTCTTCTTTTCTTTTTTTTTCCACTTCAAATCAGAAAAAGAGAAATATTCCAGATCATTAAAGTTCAAAATTTCCTGCAAGTCCTGATTTTTTTTCCAGAGGGGATTAATAATCATCTTTCATCAAATTTGTCTCTATCCTGTGAATCTACCACATACTTTTATAATTAAAGAGGTCAGACACCACAGAAATCAGAAACATTCAGTCCAAACTGCATTTTGCAGGCATTAATGAATAACAAAATATATTTTACAAAAGTAACAATGCTATCTTTCATGGATATCTGTGTCCAGTGAATGGAACACTGTTCAACACTAAACTAACTGCAGTCATTTCTGACTGATTTAATTATTCATACTTCAGATGATATCTTTACCTTTGCTGTATGTCATGGGTATCAAATGACCCAGTCATGATTTTCACTTGGTAAATGAGTCAGTTTTTAAGCTACCTTTACAACATTTTATGATTTTGTAAATAAAGCATGGTCACAACCTTGACTGCTGTACATCATTGGTCTGGTCAAACCCATGGATTCTGGAGACGCAGAATCTGAACCTATCTAAGTGGCCTGTCTCCCATGAAGTGCTGGCTGGCTTCATTTTTGTAAACATGCGAGTGCTGTGCATGTGCATGTGGCCATACATCTTAAGCGTGGAATCGCCTCCGCTGCAATTTCTACCGTCACTCCACCCGTGTGTGTGCATGTGTGTACGCACACGTTTTCTCAGCTTTGACTGAACAAACTGTTCAATCTCTAAAGAAGGCAGTTACTGCATACATGAGTAAAGCTGTGTTGTCAGAAAACATACATGCATGCATGTGTCTTATTCTACCCCATTACATTCTGAATGGCCTTTACATGCATGTATTACTATCAGTGTGTTGAGTGTAAATACTATAAAATACACTACATCTTTATTAATCCGACTAGAAATTACATGTGCATTCAAAGGTTCATCACTCACACCAATCAGTCTCTCAGCCCAAAGTCGAGTCTAACATATATATGAACATAGCAAAATCTTAACTTAAAAGTGAAAATATGAAAATTAAAGTATGAAAGTGGTAAAAACTTAACAGCTTGCTATATGACACAGCAAGAGAAATTATAACATGTATTTTTTAAGAAAACTAAGAAGCCCTGTTTCAGGTAAAAGAAATTTAACATATATCTCAAAGAAAAACTAAGAAGCATTATTTCCGAATAAGAGACACTATGATAAGATTATCATTTTGTTATTAATAATTCTGCAGTGGCATTTTGTGTAATAAAAATATCACACTCTTGGATGCCATTTAAGAGATATGTTTTAATTTTATCACATACATTGATTTTCAGAATAAGAAACCCTATTCCAAGTTATCAGAAATTCTTTAAGAAATACAGGTACAGAGGTTATGCATTAACCTTCGCCGGACGGTGCTATTGACTATACACGGAAGACGGTGTGGGTCCATGTGGACCCATGTCCCTCAAAGAGGGAAAATCATGTCCACCCTTCCACAGACGGTGTGGGTCCATGTGGACCCATGGCCATCATAGAAGGAAATTTTGTGTTCATCCCTCCGAAGACGGTGTGGGTCCAGGTGGACCCATGTCTATAAAGAGGGTTATTTTAATCCGATTTTGGCGAAGTCTCAAAATACTGCTCCATCCTGCAACAATGGCGGACAGTGGCGCTTATGCTTCCATCACAGCAGAATTTGACAAGCATGGGTAAGTTTCTTCTTCTCATTTTCACATACAATCGCCTGGTAAAATACTGAAGTTCCTTATGTTTGTGTTTATAAATGTACGAAAAGCATGTGTCATACGTATCAAGAGAATGAAAGCCTATGTTTGATTTGTCACTTTGTCTGTCTAGTTTACCTCCACCACGTGGCCACATCCACATATTATTTCATGAAGAATGGAGTTGCCAGCTGAAGGGCAATGTTCCTTCCAAGATTCACCTGTCTGCCCTGGCCAAGGGGCCGGCCAAGGTATGGAATTCCGAAGAGAGGGAAATTATTGGCTGAGTCAGCAACCCAGAACACCTTTATGCCATAGTGATCGGGCTTGCTGGGTAGGTATTGGATGAAACTGCACCTGCCTCTAAAAGGCACAAGCTGTTCATCCACAGTTAGAAGGGGCCCAGCAATGTAACAGGTACTAAGGTTTTTGTTGAATTCGTCCCAAACGTCTCTGAAAGGGGGAAATGAATCTTTTGCTCTTCTGTTTGATCTTGTGGATTTGTCATCAAATCTCAGACAACACATGATGATTTTGAATCTGTCCCTACTCATGGCTGCTCTTACAAGACTGACCCCATATTCCTGATCCCAAATTTCACTGGTGGAAAGCATGTTCTGCTTTTTTACCCCCCAAAAAAGCAACACGCCAATCAAGGCCTCAATCTCAACATCGTCACAATCTTGCCATTTTTCCTGGTACTGATTTTGTCCATACAAATTTGTGAAATGGACAGTGTCTTTAATGATTTTGTCTGAAATAAACAGTTTGTATGCATCATATGGATCATGCACATTTTGGGTTCCAGGGACCTGACTAGGGGGACGCCTGAAAATGTTCTTAGACGGCGTCTTTCTTTTTCCGGTCACTGGAACTTTGCTCCATCTTGTTCCGTCCTTTGCTGTATATGTGCTGGAATCTGGTGGCACTTCTTGCTCCTCACCTGACTGAGAAAAGACTTCTTCATCTTTTTCAAAATCTGTTTCATCATCACTAGGGGACTCCGCATCAGGCTCAGGTGGAAGAAATTCTTTGTCACTAGTCTCGTCATCGCCACTTTCTTGTTTGTGGTCCTGGGAACTGGCAATCCGTGTTCTTTGCTCATCTGGGGTAACCAAAAAAAGAAGAAATAGGTACAATATATTCAGATATGATTCCATAAATTTGCAGTTATATTTTACACACACACGCACACACACACACACACGCACACACCAGGCATGCCTACCCCCAAATTTGCTTTTCAGGAACAACGCACATTAGAATCAGGGACAGGGTTAAATTTTCAGGAACATCTCAGCAAACATACATCTGCCATCAGTCTGACTGATGTCGCAAAACGCATACGCGTCTCTTTTCCTCCCCGGCTTTATATGGCTACTTCCCAGAGTGTTCCTTCCTGAAGGTCTGTGTCATCATGCAATCATGTCCAAGGCTGTGATTCAAGTTCCTCATATACACCTGTATTATTTATCCATTGCAGATTTCACATTAAATTGATATCATCACTATTAGTACTATTGATTTCAGTTTGGCCAGCTGACCATCCAGGGCCAACTCAACTCCTGCCAAAAACGAAATTATTGATTTTTAAGAAGTTTGGGAGGACCTCTCCTCTCTGTGTGTGTGTGTGTGTGTGTGTGTGTGTGTGTGTGTGTGTGAGTGTGTGTGTTTGTGTTTACAAGGAAAATGTACTGATCACACAAGTTTGTACTGTACCGATATAACTGACCATCTGGTCACTGCTGCCGCAGTGTCAGTGTCTGTTCCGCTGATAGACTTGTGTGTTGGCTGAGGAAAGAAATGGGGAAGGGGGATGACTGGAGGGAGGTGGGGGTGGGTATGTGACTGGTCATATCAATTTCAACAGTTAGGGATTCTCAGCCAGAGCAAGCGGTCACTGTCTTGGCTCAGTGCCAATTGTGTCACACTCATTGACTGTGTGGTTTTATCCACCCCCACCCCTCCACCCCCCTCTCACCATTGGTGGCAGAGACTCAGAGAGCGGAGGGCAAGTATGCATACAGGAGGTGGTGTCTGGTGGGAAACAAGAGGAGTGAGGGATGTTGTCAAGTGAGGGGATCAGAAGGAAAGGAGGAAAATTGAGGTCATGTTTATGTTGACTAGATTTCACTTATGAATATAATTCCACAGAATGCTTGTTTCTGGCTGTTTTCTTTTCTTTTTCTTTTTATCAGCACACAGGACCTTCACCTTGAGATGAGGGGGAGTGAGAGATGAGAGGAGAGAGAGAGAGAGAATGAGAGAGAGAGAGAGAGACTGAGCAGTCAAAGTACAGGAGGGGAGGGGGGGTAGTGAAGGGACCAGAATAGCACTGCAGTGATTTTGACAGCTCTGCCAGTGGTAGTGGAAGGGTGAGGTGGAGGTGGAGGAAGATTGGGGAGGGAGGAAGGTGGGCACAGCCATTCAGTACATTGCTCTCTTGGACTGACTACAGACAGATCTCAATGGCAATCAATTAGATAACACGAACGCAGAACGCGAACGCGTGGTCGTTTTTCTTCCTCCTCCTTTTTTCTTCCAGAAAATGGACGTTCCGTTTTTGACCAAAACCTAAAATCAGTCTCAGGACTGCGGAAGAGTTGCACCCATGTTTCCGTAAGTCTTAAAGAAGTGTCTTCCGCAATGGTCAGAAAGCCATCTATGGGTATACACTTGTACCCACTCAATACTTCGGGGAAAAAATGTTACGGTCGGATTTTTTTAATTTTCCGGGACATGCAGCAAACATCCGTATTTCCGGAACACCCTTTCAATTCTACCAATTTTCCGGGACAAATACGGGCCCTCAGTAATGGTAGGCATGCCTGACACACACACCCTGTCATCGAAAAAACCCGGGCAACATTGTAAGCATTCGTAACTAAAAATGACAAGCAACAAAAATGCAGACACATGTAAGCACTTGCAAACAATTAACCCATAAACACTAGAGCACCAAAACAGAGAGAGAGAGAAAGCCCCCCCCCCCCCCCCCCCCCCTTGTCTCCCCAGACACATATGTAGACTACAGGCAAACATACACACATACAACAATTGAAAGTGAAAGTAGGCATTCATACCAAAATCTTCTTCTGCCTCTGCTCCACAGTCCTCAGCCAATGCCTGCCTGGTCTCTGTTGGCAAATCTGGGGATAGGAAAGCAAAACAGTGGGTTTCATTGGTTTTTATAAAGCACATACGTTAATCCCCCTATCCACTCCTCTATCGGCACCTGTGAACGCATGAACTACTGCGTGAGTACACCTCTGTGATTGTATTCTTCAAGCCTTTTTACGTTATTGATTAGTTTTGGCTAGCTTTGAGATGCAACTTGAATTGAGACAGAGACAGATACAAACCATAGATACAAGCCATTTCTGCACTCCCCAAACCCCCGACCCATCAACCTTATTTCCCCAAATAAATAGTCAAGTGGTTTAAATTCTAACTCAAAATGTTGATATACTCACCAAAATTATGGTCTTCCTCTGTGTCAGCGCAGGTGACAAGGGCTTCAAAAATGTTGGGTCTGTCCATGACGGTATCAGAGTGACTGTACAGCCTCCATGAGAGATACTCGTGGCAAGGAGAGAACATGGGAAAAGCCCACCGCTTCCTCAGAACTTGTTACTCTCAGTTTAGCTTTCCGCCGGAGAAGAAGTGCCAGTAAGAGGGGGTCCTACAGACCTCCCCATGGTCAACCTCTGTAGCCAAGGGTTACAATTTTCCTTCTTTTCGAGCCATGGGTCCACACGTACCCACACCGTTTGCGGAAGGATAAACACAGTTTTCCTTCTTTTCGAGCCATGGGTCCACACGGACCCACACCGTTTGCGGAAGGATAAACACAGTTTTCTTTCTTTGCGAGCCATGGGTCCACACGGACCCACACCGTCATCAGTGACTAGTTAAAATGTCACCTTTAATTACTTTTTGAAAATTTGACCCATATTTTCGAAATTTTAGGACAAGGAGGGGATTTGTGTGTTTGGAGCATATCTAAAATTTCATTGAAAAACATCTATAAATATACGAGATATCGGCATTTAAAGACCCTTCTGGGTCCACATGGACCCACACCGTCTGGCGAAGGTTAAACAGAATATTTCAACAAATATGTGAACAAACACTTTTATATACTAAAGAGACAACTATCTGCAAATACATATAAAAATTACCACTGTTATTAACATATAAACACATGCTTCCACTCATTAAAAACAAAAAAACAAAAAAAACCTGACACATTCACAATCACTTCCCATTCTCCCCAAACAACTTTGACCCAATTAAAAACGAGCCAGTGAATGCATCATATCGCCATAACTGCAGTGCCACAATGGAGGCTCTGTCATTTACTCCTAATCACACGCTCTCTCTCTAAATTACGACTGCATGCTCACATTTCTGAGGAGCATCACAAGGACACCATGACGCTCATTCTTATTCTCTCATATACACATAAAATTATATACATATATATATATATATATATATATATATATATATATATATACACACATACACACATAGATATGTGTGTGTGTGTGTGTGTTGCAGCACAAGAAAACCCAGCTAAGTCGGAATTTTTCATTTTTGACATTTATGTATTTTCTGAAAGTTTAAAATGAGAGATTGACAAACCAAACACAGAATTGATCTATCTATCATTGGTTTTGTGTGTGTGTAATTTTATCAAAGTTGGTGTGCCCGAAAAGAACAAATGGAGGACTTGGCTCATGAAAAATACATACATTTGCCTGCTTGTAACTTAAGAACAATAATTATTTTGAATATGTATGTGGTGTCAAAAGATTCAGAATTAAGTAAACTATTAATTTCTGTACGATAAATGCAGCGTGCTGGAAAATTCATATTTTTTCTCAATACTCAAACGAAATCCAGAATGGCAAGTGGAGGAGTGACATCATGAGAGAGTCAATGACAACAATGAATGTTCAAACATTTTTAAAGGACAGACAAAGGCCATGTTTGTATTTGAACAAAGAAACATTTCATGTCCACAATGCTAATGAATCATTTCTTCTTCTTCTTTGTTTGTGGGCTGCAACCCCTGTGTTTACTCATATGTACATGAGTGGGCTTTTATGTGTACCACCATTTTTACCCCATCATGAAGGCAGCCACACTCCAGTTTCAGGGGGCTGCATACTGGGTATATTCTTGTTTCCATACCCACCGAACGCTGACATGGATTACAGGAGCTTTAACGTGCGTATTTGATCTTCTGCTTGCGTATACACACGAAGGGGGTTCAGGCACAAGCAGGTCTGTAAACATTTATGTTGACCTGGGACTAGGAGATCAGAAAAATCTCCACCCTTTACCCACGAGGCACCGTTACCAAGATTCCAACCCAGGACCCTCAGATTGAAAGTCCAACACTTTAACCACTTAGCTATTGCGCCCGTCAAAACATCTTTTGAACTTCGGATTTAAATCCCAGATTAAAATAACTTTTACTAACTGCAGCCATCAAATGTACTGCCACATCATCGGCTGACAATTTCAGGAAAGCCTGAAGACTGCAACTTAATTCAAAGCGCACTTGTGATAAGAATATCTAGATCAAAATGAAACATCTGACTCCAAGATCAAACTGTAATGTTTGGCAAAAAAATTTGTTGGATCGGCAAAACACAGAACAGGCCTTTCATCATCAGGACAGATGAAGTCAATGTGGTGATATTTTTGTTTCCCAAATTTGTAGTCAGATACACTGGAAGTAGAGTCACAGCAGCCATGGTCGGCAACAACACATATCAAGATAGTTGCCCTCTCAATCTCTCTCACTCTGTATCTCAAAAGCATACAGGAGACTGAGAAACCGCCTTGAATGACATTCAAAATACAAATGTTTTTCAGAGTTCACGCAGGGCACACCCCCCCCCACTTCACCCCTCCTCACACACATACACCCACACCCACTGATCTATTTTCAGATCAGCAGTGGCACACACATGTCTTTCTCTGAATTACTGTGAGTCACACATACCACAAAATGAAACACTGTCAATAACAATATATCACAGAAAGCCTGAACTTTCAACAGAATTATCAATATTATGAACTTTTAATCGGAAACATGGCTTATTTCGAAAAATCAATGTGAACATGGCTTTGACAGGTATGCACCTGAAAACATTAAAAATATTACAGTTCCTGTCAGTTTCATGCTAAAATACTTACCGACAGCAAAGGTAAGACAAGACTTCAAAGGTGCGATACTTGTAAAAAATCTCGATTTTCATTATTTTGCCCCTAGTGTCATGTTTTGTGCACAGCTAAGAATAGTTGGCTGTGACTTTAGCCAGGTTTCCGTGTGCTGTGTCACATACACACACACACACACACACACATATATATATGCGTGCCCCCATACACACATGAATGTGTGCGCACACACAAAAACACACACACGAGGCCGCACACACGCCTGCATGCATGCATACACAAAGCAACACACACATGCACACTCATTTGCACACACACACACGCACACAAACATACATGCACACACACACATACACACACAAACATACATGCACACACACACATATACACACACACACACACACAGCACCTATCAGAGCGCATTTACACCGTATGACACCCATCAGTGGAAGGGTTGGAATCCCTAATTGTGAACAGCTTGTAACTGCAAACGGTTTGTGTACATCACTTCGAAGCATTCTCACTACAAACATTTAACAATTAACTCCTGCTTCGACCTCGTTCTGATACCTTAATTAAAATACCTTAATGAATCTTCATTTCTAAGAACCAGTTAAACATCAGTTTCAGTTTCAGTTGCTCAAGGAGGCGTCACTGCGCTCGGACAAACCATATACGCTACACCACATCTGCCAAGCAGATGCCTGACCAGCAGCGTAACCCAACGCGCTTAGTCAGGCCTTGGAGAAAAAAAAAAAAAAAAAAAAAAAAAAGGGGGGGGGGGGGGGGGGGGAATAAATAATAGATAAGCTTACATGAATAAATAAATAAATAAATAAATAAATAATAATTATAATATAGAAAAAGGTAGTAGTAATAATAATAGTAATACTAATAAAATGATAATAATAAAAAATAAATAAATAAATAAATAAGACAACAATGGTGATAATTAAGCGAATGAATGTAAAATATGACGACACACATTCACACATACACCCACACATGCATAACAGAAATGCACCAAACATGCAGTTTCACAGATATGAAAGTACAGTCAAATACATATAAACGTACATGAGCTCCAACACACACACACACACACATTACCTTGCACCTCCTCCAACCCCCTCCTCCACACACTCATTTCTAGTCTACGTATCGCAGCTTCCACGGCACACACACACACACACACACACACGCACGCAAACACACACTCACAGAGATGAACACTTACTTGTTTTTACAAAGATATATATATATATATATATATATATATATACACACCCGTACACAGATCTCTCCTGACACTTGTGTACACTTACACTCTCGCGCATTCACAAACGCACTCAAAAGCACAGACCCACACATCCACACAAACACACACATACACACACGCACAGAGGCTGCCAAGAGGGATGGGAAAAGATCTCTGATGCCAAGAACGTGGCGTCTAGTGTGTTGCTCAGTCTATTGTATTTGGAAAGGCCCACAGAGACTCTGTTCCGTTTTGAAGAAATTTGCGCAATGTTGGTTTGGAAATGATGCCGATATTTGTTTGATTTGCAAAGCATCGTGCTCTACCTTTCATGTTAGACTTTCGGCCGCTCCCTCTCTCTGCTTTTATTTCTTTGAGGCGATCGATGGTGTGATGGCCTTGTACCTGTTCTTTTTGGTATTCTTTGACTTTTCTGAGGATTTCCGATTTTCCTAGATGTAGGCCGCTCGTTGGTGTTGCGTTACCAGCAAGTCTGTCAGCTCGCTCATTTCCCTTAACACCTGCATGTCCCGGGCAGTATGACCATGTGAGTTTTTTAATCTGAAAGTTGCGCATTGCCTTATGCCACTCTGGGCTTCCCATTCCGTTTTCAATTTTCTGTATGAGGTTCATTGAGTCGGTTAGAATCATGGCATGTTGGTTTCCGGGCGTATGGATGGACGATAGCCACTGGAGGGCATGTGTCGCAGCTTCAACTTCCATCGTTAGGCTGGAGGTTGTGACTTTGTAGGCAGCATTCTCTTCCCAAATTGTTTTTCCATTTTGTTTCGCAGTGAATCCCCAACCAGACTGGTCTTTGGTGACTGAGCCATCTGTGTATATGATGATGTCCTCTTCTTTACTGTTTTCTTCTATGAGTAGCTTCATTTCCGCATCTGTTTTGCCCTCTGGCCATTCCCGACAATGTCTTCCTAGAGTGGGTGAAATGACTGTGTTGAATAGATGGTTGAGGTTTTTGGGGTTTTTCTCCCATTCTTTTGTTTCTTTCAGGTCTTGTAGTCGGCATACTAGCTGGATTGTGTCTTCTGCTTGTCCCATCCATGATCTTCCTCGTCCTAGACGGCTGCCTTTTGGTTCTTTGACTGCGTCATGCAGTGGGTTTTGAGGGTTTTCTAATGCTTTGAAGTAGGTCTTGACCTGTTCTAACTTGTTTCTGGCCTGTACTGAAGGAAGGTCAAGCAGGTATCGCATGGTTTGTGTGGGCGTGTCTTTTGTTGTTCCAAGGATCAGCCTCATAGCTTCATTTTGTACTCTTTCTAATTTTAGGAGGTTGCTTTGAGACGGTGTTGTAAGCCCAAGTCCGTAGTCGATCATGCTGAGGACGAGTGATTGGTATAGCAGGAAGAGGTGGCGTTGTTCAATTCCTTTGGTTGCCATTGCTTTTAAGACTGAAAGGCCCTTTTTGCATTTGAGAACAGTATTTTCCGTATGTTTTCTGAAGGTCAGCATCCTGTCGAAGTGTATTCCTAGGTAGCGTAGGCATTCAGTTTTCTCAATTTGAATTCCATCGAATGACACAGAAGGTGGTGATTTGCTCGCTATTTCTGATTGTTCAACGCTCTTTCTTCTCTGCCAACCAAGTTCACAAATGTATGATCATGATCCTAAAATCAAGGGAAGCAAGTATGACTCTGTCTTTTACACAGTTTAAAATAGCTGATGTGACAGGATATGTGAATGAATTGTGCATTACCAGTGCTGGAAGAATTCAAGAAAGCATGTTGGCAATAGATCAGAATGTCAGTTTTATCAGGAATTTCCAAAATAGTGATGTTTGCAATAAGACCATAGAATATTTTGACGTGAGTGTATTTGCAAACAAAGTTATGGATTGTTCTCAAAATGGTGTGTTTGGGTGTGTTGTGGGGAGTGCGTGTTTAAATGTGTGTTTGTGTGTGTATGTGTATGTCTGATCAAAACCAGCAATAAACAGTGTGATGTGATGTTCCAATAATGTATTATGTCTAATGAGTTCAAGACCTGCTTCTGTTTTAATTGTCCACATGTACCCAAAACCATTTTTCGCAATTAGACTTGCCCATTCACATTTACCCACAGGTACCTGCTATTTCAACCATTGGAAAAACATTGAAAAGAAGGAGTACACAAATTTTGTTGTTGTTGTTGTTTTGGTGCAACCAATCTGAGAAAGCCTTCAAAAACAGAAGAGCTACAGCTGATGATCATACGACCTGTTAAGTGTCTCATCATCTCATCTATCCCTTGACCCGTGGGTGGGTCGTTGGGGCACCATGGATGACTGCCTGGTCAGCTCGCGCCACCTGCCTCGGTCCTCAGCGGCCCTTTGAGTTGTGGCAAATGGCAGGCCCGTCCACTCTTTGATGTTGTCCTCCCACCGCTTTCTCTGTCTGCCTCTCTTCCTCCTTCCTTGTACGGTACCCTGCAGGATGGTCTTGGCTAGGCCGTCTGATCGTGTGACGTGTCCATACCAGCGGAGCTTGCGTTCCTTCACTGTGGTTAGCAGGTCTTTGAATGGGCCAATGGCGTTTTGGACTCTTCTTTTCACTTCCTCATTTGTGATGTGGTCTTTGTATGTAATGTTCAGGATCTTGCGGAAGCATCTCATTTCCAGGGCCTGGATTCTTCTCTGGAGTTCTGCAGTGAGGGTCCAGGATTCGCAAGCGTATAGAAATATTGAGAAGATGAGGGAGCGCATTAGTCTGATTTTGGACGAGAGGGAGATCTTTTTGTCCTTCCATATAGTCTTCAATCGACTCAGTGCGGCAGTAGTCTGCGCGATTCTGGACAGGACCTCTGGTTTCGAACCCTCGTCTGACACAATGGCACCCAAGTATTTGAAGGAGGAGACTTCTTCCAGTTTTTCACCGTTTACGTGCAAGTTGGACGTTACGCCTTGGCTGTTGTTGGTCATAACCTTGGTCTTCTCGGCACTGATCTCCATGCCGTAGGCTGATGATGTCTTGTCAAGTTTGTGCACGAGTTCTTCGAGTTCTTTCTCTTCTCCTGCCAGGCCATCAATGTCATCGGCAAAGCGCAGGTTGGTGATGACTCTGCCTCCAATGCTGACAGTTCCCACATGATCTTCCAGGGCGTCAGTCATGATCCTTTCAAGAAAGAGGTTGAAGAGAGTGGGAGAGAGTAGACAGCCCTGTCTGACTCCGACCGTGGTTCTAAACCAGTTACCCGTGCTACCATTGAAGAGGACTGCACTGGTTGCTCTTTCGTATAGGTTCTGTATGGCTTGGATGATGTCTTCACTGATGTTGAATTTGTGCATGGTGGCCCATAAGGCAGCGTGCCATACCCTGTCGAACGCCTTCTTGAAGTCAATGAAGACGTGGTAGAGGTCTCTTTGGTGCTGGAGATACTTCTCGCACAGCAAGCGCAGGTTGAAGATTTGTTCTGTTGTGCTTCTCCCTGCTCTGAAGCCGGCCTGCTCTTCGGCGATGATCATTTCTGCTTGCGGCTTCAGTCGGTTGAGAAGGACCTTTAGCATGACCTTGCTGGGGTGGCTGATTAGGCTGATAGTGCGGTAGTTTTTGCACTGTTGTAGATTGCCCTTCTTGGGGATTGTGATGACCAATGATTGTGTCCAGGTGGTTGGCCACTCTCCCGTCTGCAGGATCTTATTACAGATGGTGGTGAGGGCATCAATCACCGCTTCGCCTCCAGCTTGAATCAGTTCGGCGGGAATGTTGTCGACGCCAGCTGACTTCCCTGCTTTCAGTGTCTTCACTGCTGCCTCTACTTCTTCCCGAAGAATTGGCTGGCTGTCGTTGTTGGTTGATGGGGGACAGTTCAGAACTGAAGTGTCACCTTTGGTGTTAAGTGTACATTACTCAAATTGAACTGGTCGCTTCGACTGGATCCTTTGCAATTAGGCCTACCTACCTTACACATCACAGCTGGTTTGAGTACCACAGCACTTGACATAGTGTTCAAAGACAGATCTGTATGTGAGTAACAAGTGCAGGCACACACACGCACAAATGGTCACCTGTATGGATGGGCTATCCACGAGACCATACATATTGAAACAAAGAAGCAAGTTGAATCACTTGCATAAAAGCTTATTACAATATATTCATTTGTCATTTGTTAACTCCATACTATTTTGTATACACCACTTTGTCTACACATACACAACAAACACAAAATGGAACCAAGCTTAAAAATTCATCACACATTTCCTAGGTCTGTACACACACCCACGGGAAAAATAAGCATGGGTCTCCAGGAGCCAGCTGCATTGCTTGGTTCCAACTTTTTGACAGTTACATGTGACTAAATGCTTACGTTGACCTAACTACGCCATTGGTCAGTTCCATATTACACACAGTTAGTAGCAGGTTACAACCATACTAGGTTCTTCTGTCCGAGCAATGCAACTGGCTCCAGGAGACCCATAATGTACAGCAAGGTTTTATTCCTTCAGGAAAAAGCATGGGTCCCAGGAGACCCACGATGTACAACAAAGCTTAATCCTACAGATAAAAGCATGGGTCCCTGGAGACCCATGATGTACATCAAGGCTTAATCCTGCTAAAAAAAAAAAGCACGGGTCCCTGGAGACCCACGACATACGTGAAGGCTCAATCCTTCAGAAAAAAGCATGGGTCCCTGAAGACCCACGACATCCAGCAAGGCTTTATTCCTTCAGAAAAAAGCATGGGTCCCTGAAGATCCTAGACGTACAGCAAGAATTTATTCCTTCAGAAAAAGCATGGGTCACAAGGAACCACAATGTACAGCATGTAAAGTTTTAGGCAACATACGGTGAAGGTTTATGAGACTGAAATAAGAAATAAACACCAAAAAATCCCAACAAACAAAAAAACCCAACTTGAATGATAATCAGTGATCATAAAAAAAGACATCAGAAATAAGACTTCTTAACAACCAATCAATTACTTACAGTGTGACCCCTGATGACCATACGTCAACTTTGAACCCAGGAAAGGTTTCAAGGCCATTGGCAATCTCAGGAGGCTGGAATGCTGGTGATCCTTGGCTTGTGCGACACATGTCATCCACAGCAAACATGTCGAGGGCCTGCCACAGCAACCAACAATGATTAAGATATGTTACCTACTTAAGACTATTCAATATCAATTTCAGTAAAACAACAACAGCAACTGCAGTCAACAACCACAACACCTTTACATTAATTACAATACTGAAAACAGCATCTGCCTAAAAACAACACAACAGGCTTACAATAATAATTAACTGCCTAAAAGCAAAGCTAACCTGAATCAAGAATTATTCTGCTACTTCATTCTTCACAATAAGTTGCAAAGTCATTGTATACTAAATGTTTCTCTTTTTTTTTCTTTTTTTTTTGGCTTGCTGCTCCCATGCCATCCCCAAGCCCCCACATTTGTTCAAGTAACCAATTTTCAGGTCAGGTCAGATAGATATATCTGCTACTGGTAACCTGAATCCCAGTACTACCTGTCACAGGGTCGAAATGTTGGCGACTAAACCAGCACCCCCACCAGTCCTCTCAGGAGGATGGTGAGGAGGGTGGCTAGACACCCTGGTGGAATTAAATGACCCATCAAAGGGCGCCAGCTCTGGACAGCTACCTGCGGCCACCTAGCTAAGGGAGTAAACCCTGACAGAAAATCCGGTGTGGGGCCCCTAAGGCGGTTGGATGGCAAACTTTGTCACTTTCCGGCAGCTCCTGCGGCTGCATTGGCACCAAAACCTAACAGCCTTGCTGTTCCTTTGAATCTGTCAGCAAGGTGGAGAGGGGGGACAAGCTACATGGGCAACAGCCTGTCTTCCATATTACATTGCCCAGGCTTATATCCGTCCATCCATCCACAAACACCTTGCACCTTGCACCTAAAACCTGGAGAGGACACTCCAGCTTTGCTACTAGCACCAGCGTCGGAACAACATGTGAAGCAACAGTTACCAGTTATAAGTTAGCGCTCAATTGGCGTAGAGCCGACGCCAGGGGTTGCTTCTGACGGTGGGAGGGACCCTCGCGTCCCACTGGACAGCTACCGCCCACCCAAACTGGGCAGCCCCCAGCCAGTTAGGTGCTGTCCAGCCACAACCTGCCTTCTTCTATGGGTGTATGAAGATTAGGAGAATATCCGACAAGCAGGTCGTTAATTTCCACACCAGGCAAAAAGAAAACTTCAAGAAACGGATCAACAATGAAACTAGCCTGTTGGAATGTCTGGACAATGATGCCTGGGCTCTCCCAAGATCTGCAAGACATCAGCGATGCCAGAAAGACAGCTGTCATAAACAGCGAGCTGAAGAGACTAAATGTGGACACTGCCACTCTGCAGGAAATACGGCTGGCTGACTCAGGGACACTAAAGGAGAGGGACTACACCTTCTGGCAAGGAAAGAGCTCTGATGCCCCAAGAGAGTACGGAGTAGGCTTTGCAGTCAGGAACAGCCTGCTGAACATGATCGAACCAGGCAGCGGCAGTTCAGAACGACTATTAACTCTCCGCCTCAGCACCTCCAAAGGCTATGTCACTCTTGTCAGCGCATATGCTCCAACACTGTCCGCCTCTCCAGACGCTGAGGATGAGTTCTACGAAAATTTCGCATCAACCATAAGGAACATCCCCAGGACAGAACAACTTGTTCTCCTGGGCGACTTCAATGCCAGAGTGGGTGCAGACAACGATTCGTGGCCCTCCTGTCTCGGTTCCTTTGGGGTGGGGAAAATGAACGAGAATGGACAGTGACTACTTGAGTTTTGTACCTGCCATGAACTGTGCATCGCCAACTCCTTCTTCAAGATGAAGCCCCAACACAAAGTCTCCTGGAGGCACCCGCGCTCAAACCACTGGCACCAACTGGATCTGATCCTAGTAAGACGAGCTGCCATAAAAAACCTTCTCCACATTCGCTCTTACCACAGCACAGACTGCGACACAGACCACTCTCTGGTATGCTGCAAGATCAGACTGCAACCAAAGAAGTTCCACTGCTCAAAGAAACAAGGGAACTCTCGCATTGACGTCAGCAAGATGTCTCAGCCAGACCTTGTGGAACAGTTCGCAGAGGCCTCTGAGAGAGAATTCGATGTATTGCAGCCCAGAGACTCTGCCACAGAAAGATGGGAATCACTATGGGACACCATGAACCGCAATGCTATGGCCATCTTTGGGAAGAAAACCGCAAAGTCCCACGACTGGTTTGAGGCCAAATCATCAGAGATGACTCCCAGTATTGAGGCCAAGCGCGCTGCACTCACCAAGCACAAACGGTCACCCAGTGAGAAGAAACTGCAATCCTCAGGGCCGCCAGGAGTAAGGTTCAGTTTAACGCCAGGCGATGTGCAAATGAGTACTGGACAGAGCTCAGCGAAGAGATACAGAATGCTGCTGAAAGAGGCAACATCCGAGGGATGTATGATGGTATCAAGAAGGCACTGGGACCAACACAGAGCAAGACTGACCCCCTCAAATCCTCCACTGGGGAAGTAATCAACAATCCTAGCCAGCAGATGGAGAGATGGGCAGAACACTACTCCAACCTCTACTCCACAGAAAACATGGTGTCCAACTCAGCCCTCGATGCCATCAAGTGCATGCCAGTCATGGAAGAACTTGACACAGAGCCAACTGAGGATGAACGCAGCAAGGCCATTAACAGCCTGACATCAGGCAAGGCACCTGGCAGTGACAGAATTCCCCCAGACCTCATTAAACACTGCAAGGCTACTCTTCTGCATCCTCTGCACACAGTCCTTTGTCAGTGCTGGAATGAGGGAGCTGTACCGCAAGACATAAGGGATGCCAAGATTATCACCCTCTACAAAAACAAGGGTGAAAGGAGCAATTGCAACAACTACAGAGGCATCTCACTTCTCAGCATTGTAGGCAAAGTCTACGCTCGGGTCCTCCTAATTCGCCTGCAGAAACTGGCCGAACGCGTTTACCCGGAATCACAGTGCGGTTTTCGAGCAGAAAGATCCACAGTAGACATGATCTTCTCCCTTCACCAAATCCAGGAGAAGTGCAGAGAGCAGAGGATGCCCCTGTATGTCGCATTCATTAACCTCACCAAGGCCTTTGACCTAGTCAGCAGAGACGGCCTTTTCAGGGCTCTTTGAAAGATTGGCTGCCCCCCAAAACTGCACAGCTTGATTGAGTCCTTCCACTCCAACATGAAAGGGACGGTGCAGTTTAATGGTAACCTCTCCAAGCCCTTCGACGTATGCAGCGGTGTCAAACAAGGCTATGTCCTCGCCCCCACCCTATTTGGAATCTTCTTTGCTCTTCTCCTGAGACATGCATTCGGCACAGCGCAAGAAGGGATCTACCTGCGGACCAGATCAGATGGCAGGCTCTTCAATCTTGCCCGCCTCAGAGCAAGGACAAAAGTCCGCGAAGCCCTCATCAGAGACATGCTCTTTGCTGATGATGCCACAGTTGTGACCCACACCCAGCAGGACTGTCACTAATGGACCGCTTCTCCCAGGCCTGCAAAGATTTCAGTCTGACCATCAGCCTCAAGAAGACAAATGTCCCAGGCCAAGAAACGCCACCTCCACCAGCCATCACCATTGATGACTATGAGCTTGAAGCCATCCATCAATTCACTTACCTTGGGTCCACCATCACTGACAACCTCTCCCTGGACACCAAGATCGACAAGAGGATCGGGAAGGCAGCCACAACGCTAGCCCGCCTCACACAAAGAGTGTGGACAAATCCCAGTGAGGCGTGGACCACACATGCTCATCAGGAGAAAAGGCTCAATACATTCCACCTGAGAAGCCTACGGCGCATACTCGGCATCTCCTGGCAAGACAAGGTGACAAACACCGAAGTCCTGACTCGCGCTGGCCTCCCAACCATGTATACCATGCTGAGACAGCGTCAGCTGCGCTGGCTGGGCCACATTCGCTGAATGGAAGATGGTCGCATCCCAAAAGACATCCTTTATGGAGAGCTCGCCACAGGGCAGAGAAGCATCGGCCACCCACAGCTGACATACAAAGACGTTTGCAAACATGACATGAAGGCACTTGAGATCAACACTGAGTCCTGGGAGGGCCTTGCAGATGACCGCAACAGATGGAGAAGCACTCTCAAGAATTGGTGAGGACAAACTGTCAGCTGCTGCAGCAGAAAAGCGAGCTCGCAGAAAAGGGACGGCAGCCGACAGACCAGCACCAGCTTACACATGTGATCGCTGCGACAGAGAATGTCTCTCTCGCATCAGTCTCTACAGTCACAGGTGACGCTGCTTGGTCCAAGCAGACAGCCCAATTAGACATTAGGTCAGATATACTCTATCCATGGTCAGCCATGACCAAAGGAGGCCTACTACTAACCATTTTTTAACTTGTGAAATGAATTTAAATATTTCAATTATCAATTTCTCAGAAATTTAAGCTGCATACTTTAAATGCAACCTTTTTTTTTATGTATGCATTAACGAACCCTTTGACTGCTGACATATTCTGAAGGCCAGCTCTGTTCCATATGCCAAATAAAAAAGCTGTGTCACTACTATATACACTAAAACTACTGTAGCTTCTCAATTTGGGGGAATTTATGGGTGAAATTACACCAACTGATGCATAATACCTTCTAATTATATATGGAAGTAAAACAAAAGGACTCACTTTGTGAAATGTTGAGTTGTTGAATAATGACTTAAATTATTACATGTTAATAATATTTTGAGAATACTTCCGCAAAGAAACTCACAAGCACTCAACATGGAAACAAACAATAAGAAGCAATTAGCTTCAGTCTCCTCTTCATCAGAATTTTCAGAATTATCTTCTAAATAATTGTCCAAGTTTTCGTCATCACTGTCTTCATCATTCATAATTTGCAAAAACATGTAAAAAGGACTTCTGAGTCTGAGACTGTCATGGCAAAGCCTTTTTGAAGATGGCTGGTTTCAATACTCAGGAGAAAAAACAATTTTACAAGAACTGTATGACTAAGTGAGTTTGAAAAGAGTGGGAAGAAAATCACTTTTATGAACCTTTAATGAGCCTATCGTCATCAGTCAGTGGTTCTCCACCTTCTAAAATAAATGCACAAACATTTGATCAAATTCCTCCATTAATCTAATGGAGATAGGCATCACAGAAGGCTCTAAAAGCTCCTTTAATTTAATGGACGAGGTGGTAATTTGATTAAAACTGATTTTTTCTCCAAGATTTCCAATCTTATTATCTTTCATTTTGTGGTGAATTTACTCTGAACTTAAACCAAGGTAACTCTCAGTTTTCATCTTCACTTCAGCGTTTGCTTCTTCACTTCAGCATTTGCTCTCTGCAGAATGAAAGTAGAAAAAGCCCGTAACTGTTGCTTATCATAAGTAAATATCTCAATTTTTTTTTAAAGTTTTTTTTCAAAACTAAAAGTGATTTGTCTAATTTTTACAGCCAAAGCAGAAAAATAATACACATTGTCAAATGATGATAATCTATTTTTGTCATTAACAAAATAAACAATGGTTGACAGATCAAAGCTTCTATCAAATGCTTGACAGATCACAGCCTATGCAAAATAAAGATCATATGTTTCATTCTCTATTAAAGCAATCTGGTTTACTTGCTGATTCAAAGTGCAAACATAACCAAGTTAAAATTAATGTGATTGTCACTGTCTGAAAGTTTTTTTTCATTGTTCATTTTACAACTGAGATACACTGCAATAAAGGAAAAGAACATTCAAACATATACAAGGATGGTAATCTTAAGGTTATGATTCTTGTCTAATGCAAATAGTTTATCATTCTTACCTGGCAATAAATTTGATCTGTTTACAATGAATGAATGATACAATCTGTAACAAATGACTCACATCCGCCATTTGAACAAGAAATATACATGTATACAGACAGAGAGAAAGAGAGAGAGAGAGAGATCTATGAACACACACACACACACACACACACACACATACATATATATAGATATATATCATTCTACACTGTCTGACGTTTACCTTTTCAGCACTGCTAATATCATAGCATTGGCAACCTTCCCATTTGGGAGGTTTGGAATTTAAGGAATTCATCTTCAGATGATTTAAAAAATAAAACATGACAATTCTTGTCACTCACTCAGTGCCTCAGCTGCCTATGTTTTACATCAACCATTCTAAATATCAGTGTAAACATCTTGGAATGGTTTTACAATTGACAAATACTGAAACAGTGACACAACTTTCTGGGTTTGATTAAATATATATATATATATATATATATATATACATAATAATAAACTTGCACAGAATTAATTTGCAAAGTGCTTGAAAATGCTTGAACTGCACTCAGATTTTGTCAGGAATTCACTAGAAGTTTACAGTTTGTGTCATTCACATGTGCTATAACTTAGTTCAAAGATCAAACAACCAGTTTAATTAACTGGGATTTGATGCCCAAGCCCAGTGTCTGAAAATGCACAATGGTGCCAGTGCGAAGTTCAGGCATAGTGCGGAGTGAGTTAAAACTGCTACACTGATGTTTGTACTGAAGTTAAGAAGTATTCCCTTTCCAATAACAGTTTTTAACACATAAAAAAAATAAATAAATAAGAAAAGCTTTTTAAAATGCATGGCTGATACTTGATATCACTAAACAAGAGAGTATCCTTAATACAGAGAGACGAAGACAAATAAAACTGTCTTTTTAATCCTACCTCTGCCACTCCTAGATCAGTAATTTTCAGAACTTCATCCTGGGTGATAAGTAGGTTGCCTGGCTTGATGTCTTTATGTACAATGCCTTTGCTGTGTAGATATTCCAGTCCTTCTATCAGCTGACAGAAATATCTGAAAACAGTATTCCATATAAAAATCATAAGCATAGTCATTTTGGGAATTTTATGTACTATATAAACTGCAATTTGAAATAGCTGAGAATCTTTATGCAATTACATAAACTTAATCAAATAATAAATATCTGTACCTTCAAAACATGAAGTTGAATTTTAATGAATGATACTGTAACACAGGAACTAAACCATTTCAACTGTATTCAAATAGTCTCCAAGGTTTTCTTTGTAAAATAAGAAGCTAATACAGCATTTATGTCATATTTGAGGATAAATATTAAATATGAGAAAATCAGTGACAGTGCACTGAGGAAGTGGGGCATTTGATGCTGTGTAAACATGAAGCTGCACAAACAGCAAGAAAAAGAAGTCCTCAGGATGAACATTACATAAACCCTTTCGGTGCCTGTAAGACATCAGCTGACGTCCTACACAAAATCTTGCCATAGATATGACAGTACAGTCTCTAAGATGTCCCCTGACGTCCTGCATCTATTACGATTTCCTTCATCAGAGTTTGGTTCAATAAAAACAGACTCTGAACGGTTAGTTAAATGTGTCTGGACTATAAACATACTATCTAAATGAACGTACATCAGAGGGAGGAGCCCTTTCTTCTCAACAATGTTTTGCTAAATGGACTGTGTCAAGCAAGCATGAAAAGTGGGTTTGCGTCATATGCAAGATGGGTGTCAGAAACTTTGTAAAGACATTTATCAATCAGACATCAATTTTGAGTGGGTGACAATGACTGACAGCAGTACTTTTGCAAAATTTGAGAAAAAGGGAGGGAGACAGAGGAGTTGTGTAAGACAATAGGTCAAGACTAGACAGAGGGCTTTGAAAGGGGGCATGGCCATGACCATCAGTGAACTGTCTTTCACAGTGTTCAACTAGCATGGAATGGACAACAACCAATAATCCATGATTTTCATCAGATTGTTCTCAGAACACTCATTTGAGTGATGTATGTATCAGCTGATTGCATATATTATGATTCTCCGTTTTTAGGTAAATAAAAAAAATATATATTCATATTTTCATTAAGTGCTTACTGACAAGATAAAATAGCATGCAATGGCCCCACAGAGATGGAGAGGCATACACTTTAAAAAAAAAACCCAAAAACAACTGTGTGTCATAAGCGAAGGCACATCCTCTCAAACTAACACGCACACAAAATCTTCATCCACACACTTACATACACTCCCTTTCTCCCTACCTCATTCATGACCACTTTCACTTTATGCAAATTCATCGAGAGAGAGAGAGTGAGTCCCAAATGGTGGTACGGATCCTTTAAATATTCCATTTATCTGCAAACTGATTCTCATCACTTCCAAAATCTGATTGACTGGTCCTTGGCCCACTACCAAAACTTCCACACATTTCTCAGGAAATTGAATGCACAACTTTGTGCATACTCCTGCTCACAGACAGGCAAACAAGCAAATTTAAAAACACGACTTTGGCAATGGTGACAAAGACAAAAACCTTAACTACGACAATCATGGTTTTGTCATCTCTGTGAACAAGCACATCAGCCCTCATACCGCCCTGCACAGTAGTTGAGACTATTTGATTTTGAACAACAACAAAGATAAGAAATAGAGAAATTGTCCATATTGTTACATTAATTACACGACATTCATATTTGTGATTGTGGAATGAACTGTGGAAGGATAAATGGGCTGGAAACAAAAACACTATGTCAGCTGTAAACATTTCAACTATGTGGCAAACTGAGGCCTGTAATACAGTTCAGCAGTATCATGTGATGTTACAATATGTGTGCACACAAATGCACAATTTTTTTTTTATGTACATGTGTGTTTACGTGTAAATATACTGGGGAATCATTTTCATACTGCTCCAGTTTTATCATTCAATTATTCAATTTCAAACTTACCCATGGGCTTGCCAAACTGGAAAACGTTTCTCAGGAACACTCTCAAGCATCTCTTGTAATTCACTCACACAATATTCTATGACCAAATACCTGCAAAAGACCCATCAATTACAAATCATTGCACTGTGCTAGCAATGCCTAATGCTACAAAAAATACCATAGCCATAGCTATCCAAATTCATAACAATCATAATTCATTGTTATACCATGTTATACCAAGTTAAAAATTCTATCTGTACAAGAGATGGCAATGCCAAAGTCTTCAAAGCACGTATGTGATACTCACTTGACTTAATCAAGTTCAATCACCAGATTATAGATATGATGAAATCCTGTGCGGATGGCCTTTACATTTGTACAAGATCTGAATTAGCTAACATCAGAACACTTTCTGTAAAAACAGTGACACAGCAGCAGTGTCAGTCACAGTCCAATGAACTGGCTTGCTTTTTTGTGGAACTGGATAATGACTAGTCACTATGCATGCAAGACTGTGTTAAATTAAGATGGTAACATAATATCATAAACATGTAAAAAAATTAATAAATAAATAAAAAGTATAATTTTCACCTTCCACTCCAGTGAACTGACGGAAACTTTTTGTATAACACATTAAGGCATGAAACGTACAGAACTTTCTAGGATTCCAACCAAAATGCCACAATTTCTACTAAGTGACAGAAAGTATAATCACTAAGAAAAGAGTTTTGATCAACCAGATCTACTTAACTGAACAAAATGCTTTCAAAGAATGCCAGACAATACTGTATCACCAAATGATTTAGGGAATGGACAAGAACACTGAGCACGTATCACACATTACACACTTTAACCCAAGGCTCTGCAACAGTTGAACAATGAGACTGCATCAAAATAGAAATAAAATCCTCAAAGATTACAACAATTAGCTAATTCAACTCCAAGACAGCTATTTGGTTAAGAAGCCATCAAAAAAGGCATCATGGAATCTCTATGCATTTTTATGTTCAGCTGTTGATGACCCTAGACTTGTTAAAATATAAAACATGTATCATCTTCTTTGTGTTAAAACTTTTTACAGCAAAGACATTAGTCCCAGTCAGTGGATTTACACAGCTCTGATGCTCTGCAAATGCTTGTGGACAGGATTATGGAGATGGATCTTTCTTGTCTGATGATTTGTTTGAACACTAGGTGTGAAGATAAAGACTGCCAGAGGAAGACGGACCAGTTCTTGCAAACCAAGCAACTCGTACAGAACAGGCTACGTGAGATGAAGAACACCTGGTGGGAGAGAAAGTCCGAAGAGCTTCAGTCCTGCTGCTGATGCTCATGACATGAAGACCTTCCATGATGGTCTCCGAGCTGTGTATGGGCCGAGAGTCACAGGATCAACCCCTGTCCGAGCCTTGGACCAGACCACCCTCCTGACAGACAAGAAAGACATCCTTGCCCGCTGGGCAGAGCACTTCAACACCGTCCTCAACAGGGACTCGTCTGTATCTGATGAGGTAATTGCAGCCCTCCCACAGCTACCAGTCAATGACTCGCTAGCTGCCCCTCCAACCAAGGCTGAGACCCTGAAGGCCCTGAAGCTGACAATGTCAGGAAAAGCAGCAGAAGCGGATGGAATCCAGGCTGACATCTACAAGAATGGAGGCGAGGTGCTGACAGACAAACCAACCACCCTGTTCGAGTCTATCTGGGAGAGAGGGGAGGTTCCCCAGGATTTCAAGGATGCTTCAATTGTCCACATCTACAAACAGATAGGAGACAAAACATCCTGCGATAACCACCGTGGAATCTCCCTCCTCTGCATCGCCAGCAAGATCTTTGCCCATATCATACTGAACAGACTGGTTGACAATGTCTCCAACACGGTCATCCCTGAAGCACAGTGCGGCTTCCGCTCAGGCAAGGGAACATGTGACATGGTGTTTGCTGTACACCAGATGCAAGAGAAGTGCCGGGAGCAGAACAAGGAGTTCCACATGGTCTTTGTCGACCTGACTAAGACCTTCAACACGGTGAACCGCCGTGGTCTGTGGAAGATCCTCCTAAAGTTCAGCTGCCCAGAGAGCCTAATCCAGCTGATTGTGTCATTCCACGATGGCATGCAGGCGAGAGTACAGGAAAATACTGACATGTAGGATCCATTTCCTGTGGTAAATGGAGTGAAGCAGGGCTGCGTCCTGGTACCCACACTGTTCTCCATTCTCTTCTCTGCCATGCTGATTGACGCCTTCCAAGACTGTGACCGGGGCATCTACATTCAGTTTCGTACAGATGGCAAACTTTTCAACTTGTGGCGAAGCCGCACCAGGTCCAGGGTGTTTGAGGCATTGTTGAAAGAGTTCCTCTTCGCTGATGACTGCGCACTTGCTGCACACACCCATGAGGACATGCAGTTCATTATGGACAGATTCTCAACCTCCTGCAGGCACTTTGGACTCACCATCAGCCTCAGCAAGACTGAGTCCATGTACCAACCAGCTAGCTCACAGAACACCAGTGCCTCCCCCCCACCTGCAATCAAGACTGATGACACAGAGATCAAGTCAGTCGACAAGTTTTGCTACCTGGGCAGCACCCTATGCAGCAACGGAGCCCTTGACACAGAAGTGACATTGCACATCGCCAAGGCCAGCTCCGCCTTTGGCAGACTCAACAACAGGCTGTGGAACAGCAAAGGCATCAGGCTCAGCACCAAAATGAAAACCTACAGAGTTGTTGTGCTGACCACCTTGTTGTACTACTTTGAAACATGGACAATGTATCACCGTCACTTTCAACAACTTGAGCAGTTTCACCAGAGATGCCTACAAAAGATCCTCGGCATAAAATGGCAAGACAAGGTCTCCAACCTCCAGGTCCAAGAGAGGAGCGGCCTGCTCAGCATCGAAAGCCTGCTGATCCAGTGCTAGCTGTGCTGGACAGGACACATTGTCCGCATGACAGACAACAGGATCCCGAAGATGCTACTGTATGGCCAGCTGAAGGAAGGCCACCGCGAAATTGGAAGACCCTGCAAGCGCTTCAAGGACACCTTGAAGACAAACGTCAAAGCCTGTGACATAGACATCGCTTCTTAGGAAACTGATGCCCTTGACTGCTCTCGCTGGAGAATGCTGTGCTCTAGTGGCATAAAGACATTTGAAAACAAGAGAACGCTGGCCATTAAGAAGAAGCGTGAGCAAAGGAAGCAGGGCTCAACTTCTGGAGACGTTTTCCCTTGCAACACCTGTGGGAAGTGCTGCGCATCCAGAATTGGCCTCTTCTCCCGTATGAGGACACACACCGACAGATAAGCCTGCCTGCCTACTCATCCGTCGGTCCGACGGGAGACTCCATCAATCATCAGGTGCGAAGAACAACAGTGACAAAACTGACAAAACGTTTGATGCTTGTTCAGTCCATCTTTCAAACTAGAGTGGATTTCTTAGCAATTGACAGTAATTGGCAGTGAGGGGGCAAAGTGCCTATGAATAGTCTGGGAAGAGGTTGAGTAGAGAGGAGTGGTAAGACTGCAAGCTAGACAGAGGGTGTGGATGGGGGTGAGGCCATGGACGTCAGTGAACTCTTCCTGTCACTGGCTTGATTAAACAACAGCCAATAATCCATAATTTTCATGAGACCCAGGTTTGAAAGTGTGAATGGGACACATGTTTTTATTTTTTCACACTTTTTGTCTCAAGGAGGCAAACTAGCACATACAGCAAACATTGCGACCTAGAGTGAGTGAGTGTTGTGAAAGTGATTACCCTCTGTTGAGATAAACTCTTAGGTGTCACAAAGCTTGACAGTTTCTGAGTGTATGACTGATCTCTGGTTTTATGTTGATTGAACCCACATTTACTGTCTGGACAGTTATTGACTTACATATTGATCTGCCAGAGCCCAGCAACAAATGTTTTTCCACTATCTTCACTTTGAAATGAATAGATATCTGCAATCAAAATATTTGGTATGGGAGCAGGGGGGAGCCCAGATTCACGATCCCAATCCACTTTTCTTCACAAAAACATTTACTTTCTTTATCTCATAGTTTTTTAAGCTAGGGTTTTATTTCATTTTGTTTTATTTCATTCTCCTTTTACTGTCCCTGATTCTGCAAAATTCCTAAGTGAGGGGAGAGCACTTTTTTCTAAAATTTTCAAATAAATAACTTTACAACAACAAAAAAAGTGTATGATTTTTTTTTTCAGTAACACATACAACATGTATGCTTTCACACATGAATAAAAACACATATACATATATATGCTCCCATGCACATATTCCTATCAAATAACCCAAATTCTTCAAACATCCACCTCAAACATAACACAGGGAGTGGGAACAGGGAAAGCAGCCATCAACCAACCACACAACAACAAAAAAAGCAACACTTGCATTTTCTGTTTCTCCTCATTATATAGGACCTCAATCAGTTGTATAACATTCTTGTGACGAAGCCTCTTGAGCAACTGAATTTCCCTGTGAAAACAAAAAATGTTTACATCAGTTACATATCAGTATCGTACATATTACACATTACAATATCATTCCATTATCATATTATATTATCATAAACTAACTTAGGTGAAAAGAACCACTTTCATACTAAATAAACAATAAAACAAGCAGAAATATCATATCTATATTTATAGTTTTTAAGTTACACACAGTTCTAAATAAGTTGATCTCTCTCTTTAAGTCTTAGTCTCTTTCTTAATCACACACACACACACAAACACACACACACAGAGTCACACACACACACACACACACACAATGGTTCACACAATTTATTTGTATTTGTATAATTTGTATTTCACTATTTGTATTTCTTTTTATCACAACAGATTTCTCTTTGTGAAATTCAGGCTGCTCTCCCCAGGGAGAGCGCGTCGCTACACTACAGCACCACAACTTTTTTTTTTTGGTATTTTTTCTTGCGTGCAGTTTTATTTCTTTTTCCTATCGAAGTGGATTTTTATACAGAATTTTGCCTGGAACAACCATTTTGTTACCATGGGTTCTTTTACGTGCGCCAAGTGCATGCTGCACACTAGACCTCGGTTTATCATTTCATCTGAATGACTAGCATCCAGACCACCACTCAAGGTCTAGTGGATGGGGAGAAAATATCGGTGGCTGAGCCATGATTCGAACCAGCACGGTCAGATTCTCTCGCTTCTTAGGCGGACGCGTTACCTCTTGGCCATCACTCCACTACTCTTGTAACAAAATAAAACAATTAATATACACAATCTGGCCATAAAAAAGTAAGTATCAACAAAATCTTGTCACAAAAGCAGACAGGAGATTTTTATAAGGCTCCCAAATTCAAAGTAACTTGCAGGATTGATCACTTTTCGACGTGATCGACGCCAAATGGTTAAAGCGTTAGACTTTCGATCTGAGGGTCCCGGGTTTGAATCACGGTGACGGCGCCTGGTAGGTAAAGGGTGGAGATTTTTACGATCTCCCAGGTCAACATATGTGCAGACCTGCCAGTGCCTGAACCCCCTTCGTGTGTATACGCAAGCATAAGATCAAATACGCACGTTAAAGATCCTGTAATCCACGTCAGCGTTCGGTGGGTTATGGAAACAAGAACATACCCAGCATGCACATCCCCGAAAGCACAGTATGGCTGCCTACATGGCGGGGTAAAAACGGTCATACACATAAAAAGCCCACTCGCGTATATATGAGTGAACGTGGGAGTTGAAGCCCACGAACGCAGAAGAAGAAGAAGATCACTTTTCTTCTCATTTTCAATGTCAGTCTCATCTTCCATCACATGAAACTGATTCAATCTGATCTTCAGGCACTTTAGAAGCATGAGAGAAAAAAAGAAAAAAAAACTGGGCATGTGTCTTCATATTTTCTATTAAATGGAAACTGCTAATTATTCTATATAATTATTGTGTGTCTTGTTTTGGTGTTTAATCATGTCACATGCATTAAGTGATTAACAGCAATACAGCAACAGCTTTAATAATAATAATAGATACTTTTATAGCACACTATCCAGAAATCTGCTCTTGGTGCTTTACAAAACACATATGTTGACATAACACATTACATCAACGATACATACACACACCAAAATGTGACTACACACACACACACACACACTGCATTATAAATAATACATTTTAACATACATGTACATAGCAGCTGCCCTCCACACATATGCACACATAAACATACACAAACACACACACACAGACATGCACACACACACACACACACACACACACAGAACAACACAGATATGTGCATGCACACACACACACACACAATGTGCGAGCGTAATCAAACATACAAAGACACACAAATACACATTACATACATGTATACACACAAGTTTAGTCCAGCACATCACATACAAAGAAGTGGACCTGCCAAAACTAAAGTTATTGCTCAGGGAAGAAGTGAGTATTGAGACTAGATTTTAAATAGGCAAGGGAGTCAGAATGACGGAGGTTATCAGGGAGTTTGTTCCACGTCTTTGGCGATTAATAAGAAAATTATCTGTGTCTGTAGGTCTTACTTCTGACGTGAGGTATCCTGAGAAGTCAAGTATCAGAGGAAGAATGGAACTGGTGAGACAGAGTATGGATATGGAGGAGTTCAGAAAGATACTTTGGGCCAGATCCGTTGAATGCAGAAAAAGTCAGAATCGATAGCTCATATTCTATCTGATCAGAAACAGACAACCAGTGGAAATGATGGAGAAGAGAAACATGGTCAAACTTAGAAGCTCTGCAAATGAGTATGGCAGTGTTATTCTGAATTTGTTGAAGTCTAAGAGATATTTGGGAAGGCTGGCCAAAGGAGAATAACAGTAATCCAATCTTGAGAGAACAAAAGCACAATCAAGTGTTTTGGATGCATAAGTTGATAATAGTGCATAGAACTGATTCTAAGCAATTCCTGATGGGCAACATTTCAGATATTCGAAATATGCTGTTGGAAGGAAAGACTGGTCTTGGATTATGCCAAGACTGGAAATAGAAAGAGATAGTGAAACAGGAGTGCTACTGATCAGGAAAGGAAGGATGTTATTGAAACTTTTTTGGACAGGCTACCATAAATACAGTCTTATTGTCATTTAGTTGCAGCTTATTGAGAGTCATCCAGTCCTAATGGTCAGCAATGCACTCCCGTGTTTGAGTCACCAGTGCATCAGTTTCAGCTATGGAGGCCAACTGATAGAGGTGAGTGTAATCAGCAAAGCTCTCTTGCAACACTGAATGATGACTATCAACATCAGACACAGGAGCCGCACACAGCACGAAAAGAAAAGGACATAGGACAGACCCCTGTGGGACACAAGATCTCAAGGCATATTCTAGTGTCTACCATTTACATACACTTTCTGTACACGTACAATCTGACACAGTGATAGGTAAGACGTGACCCATGCTAGTGCAGCATCACGAACACCAAAGGAAGTTTTAACTTAAAGTATGTTCAAGAGGATAGAGTGGTCAACAGTGTCAAAGGCTGTTGACAAGTCTAAAAGAGCGAGAAAACAGATATCATCATCAAGCCCAGAATGCAAATCATTGCCTAATCTAAAAAGGGCCATTCCACAGCTATGACCACATCTATAAGTTGACTGGTGAGAATTAAGTGAATGATTTTCTTCCACAGAGTTAAGAGCTGAGACAATACAATCTTTTCTATCAATTTTGATAAAAATGACAGATTTGACCTGACTTGACTTGTATGACGTTTGAGGCCCCGTTAAAAGGCCTGTTTGTTGTTCTGCGGATATTAACTATATACTTTGCAGCATGCATGGCTGGCGTATGGGGCAACAGTTAAAGTTAAAAACCATCCAATAACAATTTGGTGAGTACACAGTGGGAAAATCTTTCCAGTGGCAATCAAGTCGATTTTTAAAAGAGTTGATGGAAGGTGCAGTTACAACGCTGTTGGGCAAACTGTTCCAGAGGGAAACAACCCTGTTTGAAAAAAATTTCCTCTAATGTTGAGCCTGTGTCAGTTTTTCTGGAGCTTGAGGTTGTGCCCTCATAGATCTCTTCCGCAGGCAAGCTCAAATTTTGGCCGTTTGACTTCGTAACAACCCTGGAGGTACTTATACACCTCAATCATATCTCCTCAGTGGCGTCGATGTTCTAGGCTTGGCAGTCTCAGAGTTTTCAGTCTCTCCTGATATGGTTTATCCCTCAGGGATGACAGCAGCTTTGTTGCTTGGTGTTGCACATCCTCTACTTCGCTGCGCAATGTTTTTCTGCTGTGGCTGCCAGACACAGTGACCATATTCCAATAGTGGTCGGACAAGGGCCTTGTATAATTGTACAAAGGTCTGATGTGTCAGGTGGTCAAAGGATCTTCCTACAATGCCAAGAATTCTGTTTGCTTTTGCTGTAAACTGTGCAATCTGTTCCCTGAAGAATAGTCCATTATCAATAAATACTCCCAGGTCCTTCTCAACCTCACTTTCTGCCAGGATAAACTGTGTCTCACTTCCTTTTGTGTTGCTGGCTTTCATGTTGTATTTCACATCCCGATGCTTTCCCTCCCAGCTTGAGGACACAGCATTTTTGTGGATGGAAACTGAGCTGCCATTTGTTTGTCCAGTTCTGAAGTTGGAAAAAATTTCCTCTTATGTTGATCATTGTGTAGGTCTTGAGAGCCTTGGTAAGTGTCAGGTCCTGGCATAGAGCTTTGTGTCATCAGTGAACATCTTTATGTTGCTTTTCACGTATCTAGGGAGATCGTTAATGAAAATGATGAAAAGGATGGGACCAAGAACGCTGCCTTGAGGTATTGGTCATGTCAGCTTCTGATGAATGTATTCCATTGACCACTACTTGTTGGTGTCTGCCAGTCAGGAAATCAGAGATCCAGTCCAATACTTTGCTCCGGATTCCAAGAGCTGCTACTGTTGTCAGCAGTCTGCAATGAGGTACTGAGTTGAAGGCCTTCTGGTAATCCATGTAGATGATATCTACACTGCCACCATCATCTAAGATTTTGGTCCAGTCATCCATGGCTTCCAGTAACTGTGTTATACAGGAACGGCTAGGTACAAACCAATGTTGTTCTCTGCTGATCAGTTGGTTGTGTAGTAGGTGCTCCATGATTTGTTCTCTGACTAGTTTCTCCATTATTTTGCAGACAATGCAGGTGAGGCTAACTGGACAATAGTTGCTAGCTTGTAGTTTGCTCCTTTTCTTAAAGACTGGCATTACAAATGAACATTTCCATTCGTCTGGGATTTGCCCACTGTCTAGACTCTTTCTAAAGAGATGTGCGAGAGGTTCTGCTAGTTTGTCTGCTGCTTCAGCTAAGATGATAGGCAACAGTCCATCCGGTCCTGGTGTTTTGCCTATGTGTAGACCAGCCAGTAGTTTTCTGACTTCTTCTATTGGTATCTGAAAATGTTCAAGTTTTTTGTCAAATATATACTCTGGATCAGTCTAATATCATCATCTTAGATGAACAGACTATAAATAAATAAATGAACGAACGTATACTCTGGCTGATCTGGCAGTAGTCCTTCATCTTCTATGGTGAAAACACTTTGGAAGAACTGGTTCAGTAATTCTATTTTTTCTTTGTCAGTTCTTGTCTTGGTACCGTCGTTCCCCTTTAGGTCTGCTACCCCAGTCCGTGTCTTTGTTTTTGACCTTACAAAGTTCCAGAAGGCCTTTGGGTTCTTCTTTGCTTCTTTTGCGACTTTGGCTTCCATGTTCCATTGTGCCTTTCTGCATTCCTTTCTAGCTTTATTCCTGGCTTTGATGTATTCCAGATAGATTTGACCGTCACTGATTTCTTTCCACCTCCTGAACAGTTGGTGCTTTTTCCGAACTGATAAGAGTGCCTTTGTCCATCCAGCCTTTACCTCTGCATCCTGTGTGAAAGACCAAAGAGATGCCTTTTCCACGGCAGAGTTAATTGCTGCTTTGATCTTCTGCCACATGTTGTTAGCTGTTAGCCCCTCTAGTTTCTCTCTCCAGTTCATTTTTGCCAGTTCAGCCTTCAGTACAGTGAAATCTGTTTTTGCGTAGTTAAGACGTTTAGCTTTCAGTGGCTTGGTACTTGCGCAGGTTAGCCTAATGATCAATGACAAATGGTCACTCTTTCTAAGTCCAGCTGTTGTAGTAATTTCATTGATCATATCTCTCTGTTGGTGAAGACCAGGTCTACTATGTTGGACTTTTCTCCTACACGGTAACGTGTAGGTTCCCTTTAGTGCTGCATCCAGAAGGCATCTTTTGTTGCTTTCAGGAACTTTGTGGCCGCATGGGTTGGACCTGCCTTGCTTTTCCCATTATTCCAGTCGATTTCTGAAAAGTTGAAATCCCCCATGATTACGGCGTGGGATGCCTTCATCTCAGCTGCCTTTTGCAGTAGCTTATTAAACCTTTCTGAGTTTTCTTCTTCACTGATGGGACTTCTGTATGTAAGTCCAACTAGAAGTTTACCTTTGTTAAGTTGGCACATGACAAAGAAGTGTTCTGTAAATTCACTTGTCAGTCTGTCACAAACCGATGGTTTCAACACTGTTCTCACGTATAGTGCCACCCCCACCTTCCATGTTGTGAAAGAGTTCATATCCTTCTAGTGCTATTTCACACTCATTTATTGGATGCCTTGAGTTCTTTGGCTTGACTTCTGTTACTCCTATGATATCTGGTGAATGGATATCCACCATAGCTGTTCGCTCACTTCTTATGTTCATTAGCTGGTCGGCATTCGTATAAAAGCAAGTGCAGTTAACGTATCTACATTTTCTGAAGAAAAAGAAGAACAAGTGCTTTTTGACTTAAAAGTTGTTTTAAAACTATTTACATCCCTCTGAGGTTGTCTTCTCATCCTCTCTTCTCGGTGTACCCCTCTGGGTACTTGCTGATGTTTACAACCTGACCATTCTTGCGAATCCAATGGGCGTACTCGTCCCCCAAAGCCTTTGCCTGATCTCTCTTGCTTTTCATCTCCTTAAAAAGAGCATATTCTTCTTTCCTTTCCTGTGGTGTTGGGTCCTTTCTCAATGTTACCTTAACGTACAGCCTTTCTGGGAGTGGGCTACTTTTTTCATCAACACCTTGTGTAGAACTTGCTTTCCTAGCTCTGTGGTAGGCTGTCAATACTTCATTTCTGGTAGATTCTAAACTGAAGTCAGTCGTAATGGTCTCGCTTTCCAATACTGCTCATCAACCTTTTTCTTGTTTAGTATACCCAGTCTCTGTTCAAGTGGTCTGTGTTCTACTTTTAATTCTTCTAGAAGTTTGATTACAGTTGTTTGGTCATTCTTCTTTCTTTTTTCAGCAGATTCAGATCCATCTTCTCTCAGGCCAAATATCACAAGATTGGTCCTTCTTCGCACCCTGTCCTCTAGTTCTGCTATCTGTTCCTTGGATTTTGCTGAGATCATATCTTCCACATCAGCCTTTGTTGTAGCCCTTTCTACTTGGTCTTCATTTTGACGAACTCGGTCATGTGTTATTTCCTTTACTGTGTCAATCATTTCTGCTGTAAACTGACCCTGCTCAATTTCTGTCACTTTATTTTTCACCTCTGAGACCTCCGTAGTCAGTTTTTCTATCTCCTTCTCAAGCTTGAGAATGCTGCCAACAAGCTTGCTTGCTGTCTTATTGCATGACTTTGAGCAGTAGAAATGCAGCACAGAGTTCTGTTTCTGATTGTCCTTTTTAATTAGCTGGTATGTATCATCCTCAATGTCCTCACAGGCTGAATGGAACCATGTTTCACAAAGCTCACAAAAAAGAGCTTTTTGATTATCTGTACATGAAAGTCCGCAACTACCACAGTTGTCAGTATCCACTGACCACTCTGTACTATTTACTGAGCCTTTTCTGCTCTTGTCCTGGCCCGTGGATGAATTTTCTCTTCTGGCAGAACCTGACATTTCGGTGCTGATCCAAGTATGGTCACACTCATAGCCTATGCAATATGAATGTATAAGTGGACATATGAAACACTTGCTGAAATCCTTGGACCTTATAGTTTGGACAATGTCAATGAACTTGCAGAAATGAACACTCATGAAAATTTTAAGAGTGCACAAGATAAAAAGAAAATGTAAAAATCAAGTCCGTATGTTGCTTCATGAAATGCAGCCGCATAGAATGTCATTCGGAAATAGAGAAACAGAAATTTCACTCACCAAATGTTCGATGTGTTTACTGTTTGCAATGCAGATAGTTGCTGCCTAAGTGGCACTCCTCCAATATGTTATCTAAATTTATCTTGACTCAACTGTCTACTCAGTTGCCGCAACCGGTGCCCGCCATCTTGCCTGCGTTTTTGACAACAAATTAAACTCTAATAACTGGTCTATCTTGAAGTTTTAGCTAAAGAAAACACCGCAAAGTAACAAGTCCAGTGTGTACACTATGATTTCTCTTGTTCTTGCTGCCTGTCATCCGATTTTTCATATCAAAATCGACAATTTACTAGTGATTTTGCTGGAGCAAAACAAAACCCACGTCTGCTCCCCCCACCACGCGTGCATCTAGATTTGAGACAGGTCAATAATTTTTCAATTATGATCCAAAGATAGTTTCTTCCACCCTGCAACAGCAGATTTGAAGCTTTCAGGAAAATAACTTGACAACAAGGAAGTATTGATGAGATGAGTGATGTGTGGCAGTTGAACATCAATACCTACAAATAGGACCGGGCAGGTTCAGTCTCTGTCAAGCTCACAGGATTTTGGACAAGCGTTGAGATACACTCCTCCAGTGACTGGAATTAAATGTTACTGACTTCAAGTTAAACTTAAACATAATATATCTCTTTCTCTGAAACGTTGCATGCAAATAGCAATGCATCAATACAGTATAATATAGGATGTTAACACTATCCTGGATCCACTGGCCTCTGGATATAGCTGCAACCTATTCTGAGTTTCAATTTTAGCAAAAGTAACTAATGACTTGTCTCTTGGGTGTCAATGAATTATGAAGCAATATTGAAATTGGAATATCAGTTACCGACACTATTTGTTGCAAATACAGTACTCATGGAATGCATAGATCTGCCCAAAGAAAAAAACCAAATTTTTTTTTAATCTTAAAGTTAAAGAAGGTTTATAACTGCAAGGTATACTGATTAATGACTGCATTATATATTGGGCTGCTGAGTCCATGCCAGACCTCATCATCGTTGGCTCCAGTTGGACTATATATATATATATATATATATAATATTCCTATATGTACATGTGTGTGTGTGTGTGTGTGTGTGTGTGTGTGTCACTGTATGTATATACTAAAAAATAAGTTCGATTCTACATGATAAATATCAACAGTACCTTTGTACATTCTGTTCACCATTGGGTATTTTTCTGAGTTTCTTTCGCTTCAGTATCTTCACTGCTCGACGAAACAATGTCTCGGTATCAAGCACTTCCTTAACTTTACCATACGATCCCTCTCCAAGCAAATCACCCATTAGATATTTCCCTATCAACTTTGCACGTCGCCGCCGTGGTTGGTACACGATGTCTTTTGAATCTACCCGGTGAATGAATAAAGGATCGTCGTCGTTCATGAAATCCGAAGGATCAATGTGCCCCATATCTTCGACTAGATCTTCATTACCGGGTGGTGCTGCATCATCCATTATGTTCCCCTCGTCCATCATTTGAAAGAAATGTATGTATTCTTAAAGAAAACCTCATTACGGGTGTGCGTTCAGAATAGGAAATGCCACCATCTTAGCTTCGTTTCGAAGCGAGGCTGTTGCCGGCAGCCTTAGAACGATAGGCAGTGTTGTTAAATGTCGGTTGATTCAAAAGTCTCTGTAATTTATCAGCATAGCTTGATACACTTTTTTAATCGTGCATTTTTTATTATATTGTATATATTCTTATCAGAATATATTTTGTCTCGAAAGATTGATTATGAATGACAAGGGCCTGGTTGTGCGTTTTTCTGTTGTTTTTTAATGGCTATATGCACGGTCGCTGACAGCTGTGAAGATAATACCACCTCCAGTCTCGATCTTGACTTGTGTCGACAGAGGAGGGTCAATTGATTCCATGCTCTTTAGTTCTATGATTTATAGTGACCAACAATTGTTTTAATAAAAAGATCAATGTAAAAATAAAAACTTGGTGACCCAAATTGTGATCAAGGAAAGGGGTCACGTCATGTGACTTGTGACGGGTCCTATGACCGGTCGACACATCAAGATCCAAAGATGAACAGGCCGGGTTCGGGAAGGTCACCGTAACCCAATTGTTCTATGACTTGAAGGGAGGTGACAGAATGGATAAGACGCTGGTTTTCCAGTGCAGTGTCCGCGAGGGTCTGGGTTCGAATCCCGCTCTCGCTCTTTCCCTAAGTTTGACCGGAAAACCAAACTGAGCATCTAGTCATTTCCATGAGACGATTATCCGAGGTCCCTTGGCGCACTGAAAAAGAAGCAATGGCAAAATATGTGTTGTCCTCTGGCAAAAATCTGTAGAAGAATATCCACTCGGCCGACAAGTATACAGGAGATCCTGTATGTACAGTTATCATGTGGGAAGATATCCTTTATGCACACTCACTATATCTGGAAGGATATCCTTTATCTAGAAGCATATCGTTTATGCTCAGTATGTATCCTTCATACACAGTAAATACTGAACAGAGAGGACATTCTCTATTCACAGTCATTAACTGGAAGGATATCATTTTTGTGCAGTCACTATCTGGAAGGATATCCCGTTGCACAGAAACTATTTGCAATGATATCCCTTTTGCATGTGGAAGGATATCCTTTATGCACCTTAAAGAACAGGCCGCAGAAGTTGCACCTCGTTGGAAAGGTCTTGAAAAATTACATTGGCTTATTTGTGTGTCAGTCACCAGTCAACATGACTGACTTTCCCGAGTATTCCTCAGTCAGCTCCTAAGATATCACAGGAGAGTTTGCTGCAATATATTTTCCTTTTGCTGAATATTACTCTATATGGTTTGTAGAATCTGAAAATCAACCCTAGGACACACATGTCACTGTCCTACTGGCTGAAAATTGGGTCACATTACGCGATACCTTGTACAAATGACCTACTTTACAAATTCTTGCGGGAATATGCAGACGTTGGGAAAGCCTTGAAAAATTACATTCAAATCTGTCATCAAATCATATTCATAACATAAATCACAACAGTAAAAGGCTTATTTGTGTGTCAGTCACCAATAAGCATATCAGTTTGCCCTGGTAATCCTCGGTCACTTCCTCCAAAGATAATCACAGGAGAATTTGCATAAGTAACACTGCGGCAGTTACCACATGTAACAGATCAGGCCAGTCCATGTTTCTTGCAGCTCCACCACCTTGAACCACAGTTTGACTGCATCTGTATCCAATTACTAAAAAAAGTGTGTCTGGAGCAGGTGGCGGGTCTCAAGATGGTCGTCATTTTCACCCCATCCCTTGTCCTCTGGATTCAGGTTACAGTCACAGTGCACCCAATGCGGTACTTGAAGATATGACCACATATTGTGATACTTGCTGGCATCACTGGTTGGTGGCAGAGAGTGGACCTGTACAAAGCTGGGAAATTAGACCCACTTGCCGTTGTACAATATGACGACAATCTCGCCTGCAGACACCAACCCTTCCACTGTTTGGAATACACTTCAGCAGCTTCCTGAAAGGTGTTTTCTGCTTTCAGCTCCCTTAGTGTGGGTATGCTTTTCCCCATCCCAAACAACCTTGAGGTTGTGCATAATTTATCATGTGATGGCATGCACAAACATTAATGCCTGGCATATATCCTCTCCAAGTGCCTGCTGTAGCCTCTTGATGACCCACACTCGTTGTTTCTTTAAAGATCTGACCTGATGTGAACTTTTGGGCTGACATGGTATCAGAACAAAATCAGCAGGTCGTTGTCTTCTCCAATGGCCACAACAGCTGTATGTCTGACGGGTGCAATAGCCGAGTGGTTAAAACGTTGGACTTTCGATCTGAGGGTCTCGGGTTCGAATCTCGGCAACGGCGCCTGGTGGGTAAAGGGTGGAGATTTTTCCGATCTCCCAGGTCAACATATGTGCAGACCTACTAGTGCCTGAACCCCCTTTGTGTGTATACGCAAGCAGAAGATCAAATATGCACGTTAAAGAACCTGTAATTCATGTCAGCGTTCGGTGGGTTATGGAAACAAGAACATACCCAGCATGCACATCCCCGAAAACGGAGTACGGCTGCCTACATGGCGGGGTAAAATCCCATTCGTGTAATATGCGAGTGAACGTGGGAGTTGCAGCCCACGAACAAAGAAGAAGCAGCTGTATGTCTCAGTGATGGCAGTTTCAACATTTTCAACGGGTGGGGGCGTCTGAATCAATTTGGCTGTGAAGTGTTGGGTGTCCATTTGCCACAAACATCTCAAAAAGCACAGTTATGAGTCTTAGTTTGTTCACAACGTATGTCTGATGGCAGTTTCAACATTTTCGATTTGGCTGTGAAGTGTTGGGTGTCCATTTGCCACAAACATTTCACAAAGCTCAGTTATGAGTCTTAGCTTGTTCACAACGTTTGCCAGAAATTCTCCATGTTTTGTGGTAAAGCAATGTTGGTATTGAAGTTGACTGTAGTTTAAACCACTGAGCTGAATGGGAAGGACTTGAGTGGCAGCCGCGATAGCATAAACAGGCCGCCGCGCGCGGCAGCCGGTTCTCCATCTTGCTAGAGGCTGGCAGCGTGTACATTTCACTGCTGGTCAGTAGTGGAGTGTAGACATTTTCAGCAAAATACTTAATCGTTGTTTGGCAATAAACTGCGAGAATAGATAAGTGAAAGAACTATTTGTTAAAAACAAAAAAAACCCATAAACAAAGCAAACAAACGATCTTTTATTTTCGATCTCTCTCTCTCTCTCTCTCTCTCTCAAAACTCATCTCCCTTGGTTGATGCTGAATGGACGTGTGTGTTTCTGCCGTCCAATGCAAAAAATTTCAGTGGACCGTGTTCGTTAGAAAACCGGAAGTCAGTGAAAAGTTCAGCCCCTTCACCTTGGGACGTCCGTATAAGTAAATATGGCGACTCCGTCCACTGAAACTGGAAGTGCGCTTGAATCCATGAAAGTTAAAGAACCGAAAGAGTATTAAAAAACCAAAAAAAAAAAAAAAGGAACGGACAACAGTAGCGCGAAAGTTGAACTTGTTCGTCGTGCAAAGATTTTCAATTGTCGCGGAACCAGAAACAAGAGGGCGAAGTCAAGTCAGTTTCTGCTGTCACAGAGACATTTCTGCTGTCACAGCGACATAAACCTCCCGCAGATTTTTAACTGAACTGAAGAAAAAAGTATCGCTCCTGTGTGTGACCCATTCAATCAGAATCTATAAACATTCTAGCATTTCATATTTTGCTACATAGTTTGAATGAGTGTGTGTGTGTGTCGCGCGCGTGTAGTGTGTGTGTGTGTGTGTGTGTGTGTGTGTGTGCGCGCGCCCCTTCTAAAAACATTTCGGACATGAGAAAATGGCCATTGCTGTTCCAATGAATTTGATCTTTTTCTGCCTTTTCTATCACATGACTTTTTAATACACATAGTGGGGAAGAGAGTGTTGGAGTTGAGCATGGAAATCTGTAGGGAAATGAGTGGTGCAGTTTAGCATGGAAATTGTAGGGAGAAGAGTGGTGGAGCTGTGCATGGAATTTGATTAAAGATAATCATCATCAAGACTGATTCATGTGTGTTTCATCACAGTTGCATTGATGATTAACTGCAAGTAAAGAATAATTTCATCTTATAGCATGCATGCATGTGTGCGTACAGTACTCATTCATCATTACAACTGACATGCACTGATAAATCTTCTCAAGACTCCCAGACATTCAGACACACCAGTCTGGTACAGTCAGCTGGCCTGTTTACCCAAAATGGATATGTCTGTACTTTCACCAGGTTATAATATGTATTTCTTTTATGGAAACCTGTAAATACATTGTATCTAACAACTGGCCAAAGGATTAACACATAATACCAGTTTTCTCTTTGATGCCATTTTTTTAGAAACTGGTAGTGCTGTAAATTCTTAGTGTAAGTATTTGCATTTATTTACATTCCCCACCTCCCATCTTTTATTTCCTGTATTATTTTTAATCATATATATATATATATATATATATATATATATATATATATATATTCACCTGTAGTGAATGATTTGCTTTCGGGATTTGATGAGGATAAGATATCTGTTCTCGCTCTCTTAGATTTGTCAGCAGCTTTTGACACTGTCGACCAATCTATCCTCTTGAACAGACTTAAAACTTCCTTTGGTATTCGTGACACTGCACTAGCATGGATCACGTCTTACCTGTCAGATCGTACACAGAAAGTGTGTGTAAATGGTACATACTCTAGAGTATCTGCCTTGAAATATGGTGTCCCTCAAGGGTCCGTCGTAGGTCCTGTTCTTTTCGTGCTGTATGTGGCTCCTGTGTCGGATGTCATCAGTCATCATGCGATGTCGCATGAGAGCTTTGCTGATGACACACAACTTTATCAGTCGGCTTCCATAGCTGAATTTGATGCACTGGTGACTCAAACACAGGAGTGCATTGCTGGCCTAAAGGACTGGATGACTCTCAACAAGCTGCAATTAAATGATGATAAGACTGAATTTATGATAACCTGTCCAAAGAAGTTTCGTCAACATCCTTCCTTTCCTGACTCTGTTCTGATCAATAGCACACCTGTTTCACTTTCTCCCTCTGTTCGCAGTCTTGGTGTAATCCTGGACCAGTCTCTTTCCTTCCAACAGCACATTTCGAATATCTGTAAAGTTGCCTATTTGGAACTGCGTAGAATCAGCTCTATCCGCCACTATCTCTCAACCGATGCAACCAAGACACTTGTATGCTTTCTGGTTCTCTCAAGATTGGATTACTGCAACTCTCTTTTGGCCGGCCTTCCCAAATACCTGTTAGACAGACTCCAACGAATTCAGAATAACGCTGCCAGACTCATTTGCAGAGCTTCTAAATTTGACCATGTTTCTCCTCTCCTTCAGTCTCTCCACTGGTTGCCTGTTTCTGATCGAATAGACTATAAGCTATCCACTCTGACCTTTTCTGCAGTCAACGGATCTGGCCCCAAGTATCTTTCTGAACTCATCCATATCTATACCCCGTCTCGCCAGCTCCGTTCTTCCTCTGATACTCGACTTCTCAGGATACCTCACGTCAGAAGTAAGACCTATGGACACAGATCGTTTTCTTTTCAATCGCCAAAGACGTGGAACAAGCTCCCTGATAACCTCCGTCATTCCGATTCCCTCGCATCTTTTAAATCTCGTCTCAAAACTCACCTTTTCCCTCAGCAATAAGTTCAATTGTGGCAGGTCCACTTCCTTTTCGTTAGGTGTGCTTGACTATGTGTGTATACATATGTATGTGTACATAACTACATGCATGTATATGAATGTGTATTGTGTGTGCGTGTGTTTATGTAAGTTTGTGCCTGCCTATGTGTGCGTATGTGTTAGGGTAGCTGTTAGATACACATGTATGTTAAAATGTATGTATGCAGTGTGTGTGTGTGTGTGCGTGCGTGCGTGCGTGCGTGTGTGCGTGCGTGTGTGTGTGGTCACATTTTGGTGTGTGTATGTAACATAGATATAATGTTTTATGTTATCAAAAGCGTTTTTGTAAAGCACCTAGAGCAGATTTCTGGATAGTGTGCTATATAAGTATCCATTATTATTATTATTATTATTATTATTATTATTATATATATATTAGTGTGTCAAGTCAGGTCATTAGATCTGCTACTGGTAACCTGTAATCCAGTACAACCTGTTCAGGGTCGGGTTGCCGGCGACTAAACCGGCACTCCCACTGCTCCCTTCCGGGACTGGTGAGGCGGGTGGCTAGACACCCTTATGGAGATCCATAAAAGGGCGTCGGCTCAGGAGAGCCACCGACGGCCATCTAGCTCCACTGTGCTGTGTGCATGCCACACGCAGTTGGCCCCCGGGGTGTGTCTACCCATGCATGCGAAGTCTGGATCTGGCAGAATCTGCGGAAGAAACCTATCGGTTCAACGGAGAGGAAGGCGGTTACAGCAACGCTCTGTGGGGTGCAGAGAGCAAGATGAGACACCGAAAGGATATCTTGGTCATCCACTGCATCCGTGGTTATCCTCCAGTCGTCTCGACTTAGTCTTGCCACTGGAAATTGGTGGACCCGGACGAGAGAGTGAGGTCGACGTTGCGCAACTCCTCTTCACTTTAAACAAACTCATCGCGCAAGTCATCAGTCATCCAAAATGACCTTTCATCCTTCATCATTTCATCACCCCCAAGTCCTGTGGCGACAGGCGAGCGACGAAACGACAGGTGTGGGTACCCTGGCAGTCGCAGCCGCAGACCTGCACGCAGGCGGCTCAGGCCATAGGGTCGTTCTTCGTCGACAGGAGCAGCGGTGGAGCTCGGTAGCCGTCTGAGCGTCTGAGCAGCCCTCTTTAGGAATGCACTGCTCACCTCCTTGGCATGAGGAAGGGGCTAGAAAAGGTGCCCTAAAAATTGCCTGCTCCATATCACCCTGGCCAGCATACCGCGGCTGGCGGGGACCCTACATCAGCGGTCGAAACAAAGAGAAAGAAAAGAAAAAAACAAGGATCGTTCCTCTCACCATTGGTGCTTGGAACATAAGGACTCTCCTGGACAGAGATAACGCGGACAGACCCCAAAGGAGAACGGCACTAGTTGCATCTGAACTCGCCAGATACAACATCGACATCGCAGCCTTGAGTGAGACTCGGCTTGCAGGCGAAGGCGAGCTCTGTGAACGGGGATCTGGTTACACCTTCTTCTGGAGTGGACGAGGAAGCGAAGAGCGACGTGAGGCTGGCGTTGGTTTTGCAGTAAAAACAGCACTTGTCAGCAAGCTAGCTGGAATCCCAAAGGGAGTCAACGATAGGCTTATGACCATGAAACTCCCACTGGCATCTGGCCAGAAGCACCTCACCATTGTCAGTGCCTACGCCCCAACCATGACCAACCCGGATGAAGTGAAGGCGAAGTTCTACGAGGACCTTCACTCTGTCATTGCTGCTATCCCTAAAGCAGACAAGCTCATCATTCTTGGGGACTTCAATGCTAGAGTTGGCTCTGACTACATCTCCTGGGATGGAGTGATTGGAAAGCACGGTGTGGGCCACTGCAACCCAAATGGATTGCTTTTGCTTCAGACCTGTGCAGAGCACGAACTGCTGATAACCAACACAGTTTTCTGCCTCCCTACCCGTAACAGGACGTCATGGATGCACCCTCGCTCAAAGCATTGGCATCTCATCGATTACGTCATCGTCAGGAAAAGGGATAGGCAAGATGTACGTGTAACAAAGACCATGTGCGGCGCCGAGTGTTGGACAGACCATCGCCTTGTAGTCTCGAAGCTGAATATTCGAATCCAGCCCAAGAGACGCCCCCAAGGCCAGAAGGCTCCAAAACGGCTCAACATCGCTAAGCTGAAAAGCATCACCATCAAACAGTCCTTTGTGGAGCTGCTGGAAGATCGTCTGGAATCCGCCTCTCTGGACAACCAGAATGTGGAGTCTGACTGGAGGACCCTGCGTGAGCTGATCTATAGTACAGCTTCAGAGACCCTGGGACCCATGACCAGAAAGCACAAAGACTGGTTTGATGAAAACTGTGATGAAATCAAGCAGCTTCTGGATGAGAAACGCCGTCTGCATCAAGCCCACCTGAGCAACCCAAAGTCCACATCAAAAAAGGATGCTGTACAATGCCATCCGCAGGACTGTTCAGCAAAAGTTACGCCAGATGCAGGATAAGTGGCTGAGTGACAAAGCTGATGAGATCCAGGGATATGCTGACAGGCACGATATGAAGAGGTTCTATGATGCCTTAAAAGAAGTCTACGGCCCCACATCCTCAGGATCATCCCCCCTCCTCAGTGCAGATGGGAATACCTTGATCACCGAGAAGGAGAAAATTCTCGAACGCTGGGCTGAGCACTTCAACAGTGTCTTAAATCGCCCTTCCTCCATAAATGATGAAGCCATAGACCGTCTCCCACAAGTCCCCATCAACGAAGCACTGGACGATCCGCCAACACTTCTTGAGACCCAGAAAGCAATCCGTCTGCTATCCAGTGGCAAAGCACCTGGCTCAGACTCCATACCAGCAGAGGTCTACAAGGATGGAGGCACTGTGCTGACTGAGAAGCTCCATCAGCTGTACTCACTCATGTGGAAAGAAGAGACGATCCCCCAGGATTTCAAAGATGCATCTATCATTCACTTGTACAAGCGAAAGGGGAACCGGCAAGCCTGTGATAACCATCGGGGCATTTCCTTGCTCTCCATCGCAGGCAAGATACTTGCCAGGATCCTACTAAACCGCCTCACAGCACACCTTGACCAAGGTCATTTGCCTGAGAGCCAATGTGGATTCCGGAAAGAGTGCGGAACCACCGACATGGTGTTTGCTGCAAGGCAGCTGCAAGAGAAATGTCAGGAGCAAAATGCTGATCTGTTCTCCACCTATGTCGACCTCACTAAGGCCTTCGACACCGTGAGTAGAGAGGGACTGTGGAAGATCATGGCCAAGTACGGATGCCCTCGGAAATTTATTTCCTTGGTCAGCCAATTCCATGAAGGCATGCAGGCTCGAGTCCAGGACAATGGCGAAACATCTGCTCCTTTTGCTGTCACAAATGGTGTCAAGCAAGGCTGCGTCCTGGCTCCAACGCTGTTCAGCCTCATGTTCTCTGCAATGCTTACTGATGCCTTCAGAGATGGTGATGTTGGAATCTGCCTAAAGTACCGAACAGATGGCAAGCTGTTTAACCTCAGAAGGCTTCAAGCAAAAACGAAGGTCATGACAGACATCATCAGAGACTTTTTGTTTGCTGATGATTGTGCCCTCAACGCTGGATCTGAAGCTGACATGCAACTCAGCGTCGACAAGTTTGCCACTGCCAGCAGGAACTTCGGCCTTACCATCAGCACGAGGAAAACTGAAGTTCTCCATCAGCCAGCCCCAGGGAAACCCTACGTTGAGCCCAACATCACAGTCAACGGTCAGAGACTCAGTGCGGTGGAGCGGTTCACATACCTTGGCAGCACACTGTCACGAAATGCGACCATCGACGATGAAGTGAACGTCAGGATTGCAAGAGCAAGCGCAACTTTTGGCAGACTCAGTGCAAATGTCTGGAACAGAAGAGGCATTAGTCTTGAGACCAAGCTAAAGGTCTACAGAGCAGTAGTTCTCCCCACACTACTGTACGCCTGCGAAACTTGGACAGTGTACCAACGACATGCCAAGAAGCTGAACCACTTCCACACAACATGCCTCAGGAAGCTACTGAACATCAAGTGGCAAGACAGGACCCCAGACACAGAGGTGCTCGCAAAAGCCACCCTTCCCAGCATCTTCACCATCCTGATGCAGTCCCAGCTTCGCTGGGCTGGACACGTGGCGCGCATGCCAGACCATCGGCTGCCCAAAAGGCTCTTCTATGGCGAGCTGCAACAAGGGAAGAGATCACACGGAGGTCAGAAGAAGCGCTTCAGAGATACTCTGAAAGTCTCTCTGAAAGCGTTTGATATCAACCCTGACTCCTGGGAGGAATCTGCAGTGGACCGTGACAAATGGCGCGCTGCTGTGCACAAAGGCGCCAAGTTGTGCGAGGCCAACAGGACTGCTGCAGCTGTTCAGAAGAGGCAGGCCAGAAAGTCACGGGCAAACAAGCTCCCTGACAATGATATGCCTGTCTTTGCCTGCCCCAACTGTCAGCGAACATTTCGTGCGCAGATTGGACTATTCAGCCATCTGCGCATTCACAGATAGATTCATGAGCATCCTCCCCCCACCCCACCACCACCCTCCCCCCATCCCCCAGCTGGATGACAACGATGGTCATCATCGATCTCGATGGACACACCACCACTATATATGTATATATATATATATATATATATATATATACATATATATATATCTCATTTGCTTATTGCTTGCTTGTCAAATCTGTACAATCAAATTTGGACTGTTTACAAAATGCAGTGTAAACAGGTCTGAGTCAAACACAGACTTGAAGAAAATCACTTTGATTAGATTTTTTTTTGGTTTTTTTTGTATCATTCATTCATACCTAAATGCTAAACAATGAACACTTCTCTAAACAATTTGAGTCATTTATCATATGAGCACCATTTAGTTTTGGATGTTGTGCATATGTGTGTGTGTGTGTGTATGTGTGTGTGTGTGTGTGTGTGTGTGTGTGTGTGAGAGAGATACATCTGTATTGAAGTTCAATGTCTACATTCACAAAGTTTTGATTTTTTTCCATGATCAGAAAGAAAAAAACAAAACTCTGCAGTGAATATTAACTGGTTTGAACCACACTGCACCCATCCCCACCCCCCACCTTTCTCCCTCAAAGAGAAGAAAAATCACAGCAACAGTTTCTGAAGTCTTGCTTAAATGCACCATATGATCAACATCATTAGCAAGCAGTGGGTATAAGCTTTGGCTGTTGAAATCAAATTAACTCTTGTATACAAGTGATGTATATATTGCATATGAAGCAACATTATATCAGATAAATATAAACAGTAGATGTGACCAAGCGCTATGCTTGCTCCAAAAATTGTTTCTCACACAAGCTACAGCAGACGACAGTTTTCGCAACTAACCCGCGCACAGATTGTGTGACATCACTCCCAGTTTGAACGCAAAGCCGCTTACATCATTTTGTCCTCGCCAGACAACCTATTCACGGCTTGACCAGTGTCACATCGCGGTACGCTATTGGCTGAGCTGGAATCTGTGTTTCTGCTCCACCGCAGTTAATATCTTTTGTTGGATCAGTAAACTACAAGTATTATATACTGGCAGAATCATCGCAATTCCATCTTTAAGTCTATTCCATTTATTTGTGCCTACGTTAAACTGATTTAATGCAGTTTGTAATTTTCAGTGACGAGCTTGTTAAAACTGACCCTGTTCAGGTGACTTAAATTAAGATTATAAATTCATCTTAAATAATCAACACTTCATTTTATACTCATAAAGTAGGCATTGAACTCTTTCTTTTGCAACTTATCCGATGTAAATCAGTTCAGGAATCATTTAGAAATCTGTCACTGAACACCTTGTAAGAAACATAGTTGTCAGATTTGGCCCGATTAGATACGATCTGCTTGCAGCACACGCGATTGTCTTTGCAGTCCGCTTAACTTGCATAAATTAGCACAGTGAGTGATGAGTGGTCACTTCATACCTGGTCAGTCATCTGACCAGAGCTGCTCTCTCTTGCTGTGTCGCGAAGCAGTGTTGTGTCGTATGTGTCTCCCACAATGGCTGACATCTCGCTATGTATCGCTGTAAGTACTAGTGTGTAGAATGTGTTGATTTGGAAATTGTATTGTTCGACACAGTACTTGTGTTCATATGAGTATGTTCAGTTATTTCTTTGTTCAGTTATTGCTTTGACATGTTAGTCACAGCTCGGCTATGATTGATCTAAATAATCACGATGTGGTCATATGCTTGGAGCAGTGCTCCATTTGATTCTTCTTAACGTCACAGTCAATGACGTCTCTGGACACTAATAGTTTGTTCGAGAATATTCTATTGAGTGCATATGATGTGTTCTTTCTCATTTGCTGTCACTGATGAAGGTTACAGTGTTTCACTGATTCTCAGTACTCTTAAGATGTGTGTAGTATTCTGTCATTATTACAAGATAGTGTTGGATTAATATCAGTTATTGGTTAAAACCACCTGATATGTATGTCTTAATTGTAATTTAGTTACCATGCCCTCTCCTATACGGCTTACTCCAGTATAGTGCTACATGATAAACTGATTCATTTGAGTCACTTACAGTATAAGCTTTACCCAAACTATACTGTCAGTGTAATTTCACTAAATCAGCATAGTTTCAATCACTTTAACTGCACTATTTAAATGTATTATAAATGTCATTTGATGTCAGTGTTTGGTCTTCACACATATCGCATTACCAAGTGGTAGTCTTTCCATGTAATATGTATACATGTGCTTTATTATTCACTTGTGCCGACAATTTTTATTAGTGAATGACAGAGAGGGCAGACAGAGAGGGTCGAGAAACACCTAGAAACCGGCCGAAACCGTGCACAAATCGACCGTTGAAGTTATGCAACACTTAGCGGACCCTTCCTGACTGTGAGCTGGGTGGGGGCAGCATTTGAAATCGGGTAGTGGGGCTGAATGAATCCGCCAGGTGTTAAGATCACCTGGTCAGTTTTTACAGGCAACCTGCAAGCTTCAGAACAAAAGCTAAGTGATTTTTCTGTGAATTTGATTGATAATTTGTCATGGCGTTATTGTTTAATGTTTGAATTATTAGTAAATTATTGAGAGGGCTCAAAGATGATTTGTCCGTTGAATGCACGGAAAAATCGCTTATCTTTTCTGTGGACAGAGTGATTTTTCTGTGTGATTGACTGATAATTTATCATCGTGTTATTGTTTAATTATTGAATTATTAGTGAATGACAGAGAGGGCCGACAGAGAGGGCCGAGAAACACCTAGAAACCGGCCGAAACCGCGCACAAATCGACCGTTGAAGTTATGCAACACTTAGCGGACCCTTCCTGACTGTGAGCTGGGTGGGGGCAGCATTTGAAATCGGGTAGTGGGGCTGAATTAAGCCGCCAGGTGTTAAGATCACCTGGTCAGTTTTTACAGGCACCCTGCAAGCTTCAGAACAAAAGCTAAGTGATTTTTCTGTGAATTTGATTGATAATTTGTCATGGCGTTATTGTTTAATGTTTGAATTATTAGTAAATTATTGAGAGGGCTCAAAGATGATTTGTCCGTTGAATGCACGGAAAAATCGCTTATCTTTTCTCTGGACAGAGTGATTTTTCTGTGTGATTGACTGATAATTTATCATCGTGTTATTGTTTAATTATTGAATTATTAGTGAATGACTGAGAGGGCCGACAGAGAGGGCCGAGAAACACCTAGAAACCGGCTGAAACCGCGCACAAATCGACCGTTGAAGTTATGCAACACTTAGCGGACCCTTCCTGACTGTGAGCTGGGTGGGGGCAGCATTTGAAATCGGGTAGTGGGGCTGAATGAATCCGCCAGGTGTTAAGATCACCTGGTCAGTTTTTACAGGTAACCTGCAAGCTTCAGAACAAAAGCTAAGTGATTTTTCTGTGAATTTGATTAATAATTTGTCATGGCGTTATTGTTTAATGTTTGAATTATTAGTAAATTATTGAGAGGGCTCAAAGATGATTTGTCCCTTGAATGCACGGAAAAATCGCTTATCCTTTCTGTGGACAGTGTGATTTTTCTGTGTGATTGACTGATAATTTATCATCGTGTTATTGTTTAATTATTGAATTATTAGTGAATGACAGAGAGGGCTGACAGAGAGGGCCGAGAAACACCTAGAAACCGGCCGAAACCGCGCACAAATCGACCGTTGAAGTTATGCAACACTTAACGGACCCTTCCTGACTGTGAGCTGGGTGGGGGCAGCATTTGAAATCGGGTAGTGGGGCTGAATGAATCCGCCAGGTGTTAAGATCACCTGGTCAGTTTTTACAGGCAACCTGCAAGCTTCAGAACAAAAGCTAAGTGATTTTTCTGTGAATTTGATTAATAATTTGTCATGGCGTTATTGTTTAATGTTTGAATTATTAGTAAATTATTGAGAGGGCTCAAAGATGATTTGTCCCTTGAATGCACGGAAAAATCGCTTATCTTTCTTTGTGGACAGAGTGATTTTTCTGTGTGATTGACTGATAATTTATCATCGTGTTATTGTTTAATTATTGAATTATTAGTGAATGACAGAGAGGGCCGACAGAGAGGGCCGAGAAACACCTAGAAACCGGCCGAAACCGCGCACAAATCGACCGTTGAAGTTATGCAACACTTAGCGGACCCTTCCTGACTGTGAGCTGGGTGGGGGCAGCATTTGAAATCGGGTAGTGGGGCTGAATGAATCCGCCAGGTGTTAAGATCACCTGGTCAGTTTTTACAGGCAACCTGCAAGCTTCAGAACAAAAGCTAAGTGATTTTTCTGTGAATTTGATTGATAATTTGTCATGGCGTTATTGTTTAATGTTTGAATTATTAGTAAATTATTGAGAGGGCTCAAAGATGATTTGTCCGTTGAATGCACGGAAAAATCGCTTATCTTTTCTGTGGACAGAGTGATTTTTCTGTGTGATTGACTGATAATTTATCATCGTGTTATTGTTTAATTATTGAATTATTAGTGAATGACAGAGAGGGCCGACAGAGAGGGCCGAGAAACACCTAGAAACCGGCCGAAACCGCGCACAAATCGACCGTTGAAGTTATGCAACACTTAGCGGACCCTTCCTGACTGTGAGCTGGGTGGGGGCAGCATTTGAAATCGGGTAGTGGGGCTGAATGAAGCCGCCAGGTGTTAAGATCACCTGGTCAGTTTTTACAGGCACCCTGCAAGCTTCAGAACAAAAGCTAAGTGATTTTTCTGTGAATTTGATTGATAATTTGTCATGGCGTTATTGTTTAATGTTTGAATTATTAGTAAATTATTGAGAGGGCTCAAAGATGATTTGTCCGTTGAATGCACGGAAAAATCGCTTATCTTTTCTCTGGACAGAGTGATTTTTCTGTGTGATTGACTGATAATTTATCATCGTGTTATTGTTTAATTATTGAATTATTAGTGAATGACAGAGAGGGCCGACAGAGAGGGCCGAGAAACACCTAGAAACCGGCCGAAACCGCGCACAAATCGACCGTTGAAGTTATGCAACACTTAGCGGACCCTTCCTTTTTATGTGTGATTGACTGATAATTTATCATCGTGTTATTGTTTAATTATTGAATTATTAGTGAATGACTGAGAGGGCCGACAGAGAGGGCCGAGAAACACCTAGAAACCGGCTGAAACCGCGCACAAATCGACCATTGAAGTTATGCAACACTTAGCGGACCCTTCCTGACTGTGAGCTGGGTGGGGGCAGCATTTGAAATCGGGTAGTGGGGCTGAATGAATCCGCCAGGTGTTAAGATCACCTGGTCAGTTTTTACAGGTAACCTGCAAGCTTCAGAACAAAAGCTAAGTGATTTTTCTGTGAATTTGATTAATAATTTGTCATGGCGTTATTGTTTAATGTTTGAATTATTAGTAAATTATTGAGAGGGCTCAAAGATGATTTGTCCCTTGAATGCACGGAAAAATCGCTTATCTTTTCTGTGGACAGAGTGATTTTTCTGTGTGATTGACTGATAATTTATCATCGTGTTATTGTTTAATTATTGAATTATTAGTGAATGACAGAGAGGGCTGACAGAGAGGGCCGAGAAACACCTAGAAACCGGCCGAAACCGCGCACAAATCGACCGTTGAAGTTATGCAACACTTAACGGACCCTTCCTGACTGTGAGCTGGGTGGGGGCAGCATTTGAAATCAGGTAGTGGGGCTGAATGAATCCGCCATGTGTTAAGATCACCTGGTCAGTTTTTACAGGCAACCTGCAAGCTTCAGAACAAAAGCTAAGTGATTTTTCTGTGAATTTGATTAATAATTTGTCATGGCGTTATTGTTTAATGTTTGAATTATTAGTAAATTATTGAGAGGGCTCAAAGATGATTTGTCCCTTCAATGCACGGAAAAATCGCTTATCTTTCTTTGTGGACAGAGTGATTTTTCTGTGTGATTGACTGATAATTTATCATCGTGTTATTGTTTAATTATTGAATTATTAGTGAATGACAGAGAGGGCCGACAGAGAGGGCCGAGAAACACCTAGAAACCGGCCGAAACCGCGCACAAATCGACCGTTGAAGTTATGCAACACTTAGCGGACCCTTCCTGACTGTGAGCTGGGTGGGGGCAGCATTTGAAATCGGGTAGTGGGGCTGAATGAATCCGCCAGGTGTTAAGATCACCTGGTCAGTTTTTACAGGCAACCTGCAAGCTTCAGAACAAAAGCTAAGTGATTTTTCTGTGAATTTGATTAATAATTTGTCATGGCGTTATTGTTTAATGTTTGAATTATTAGTAAATTATTGAGAGGGCTCAAAGATGATTTGTCCCTTGAATGCACGGAAAAATCGCTTATCTTTCTTTGTGGACAGAGTGATTTTTCTGTGTGATTGACTGATAATTTATCATCGTGTTATTGTTTAATTATTGAATTATTAGTGAATGACAGAGAGGGCCGACAGAGAGGGCCGAGAAACACCTAGAAACCGGCTGAAACCGCGCACAAATCGACCGTTGAAGTTATGCAACACTTAGCGGACCCTTCCTGACTGTGAGCTGGGTGGGGGCAGCATTTGAAATCGGGTAGTGGGGCTGAATGAAGCCGCCAGGTGTTAAGATCACCTGGTCAGTTTTTACAGGCACCCTGCAAGCTTCAGAACAAAAGCTAAGTGATTTTTCTGTGAATTTGATTGATAATTTGTCATGGCGTTATTGTTTAATGTTTGAATTATTAGTAAATTATTGAGAGGGCTCAAAGATGATTTGTCCGTTGAATGCACGGAAAAATCGCTTATCTTTTCTGTGGACAGAGTGATTTTTCTGTGTGATTGACTGATAATTTATCATCGTGTTATTGTTTAATTATTGAATTATTAGTGAATGACAGAGAGGGCCGACAGAGAGGGCCGAGAAACACCTAGAAACCGGCCGAAACCGCGCACAAATCGACCGTTGAAGTTATGCAACACTTAGCGGACCCTTCCTGACTGTGAGCTGGGTGGGGGCAGCATTTGAAATCGGGTAGTGGGGCTGAATTAAGCCGCCAGGTGTTAAGATCACCTGGTCAGTTTTTACAGGCACCCTGCAAGCTTCAGAACAAAAGCTAAGTGATTTTTCTGTGAATTTGATTGATAATTTGTCATGGCGTTATTGTTTAATGTTTGAATTATTAGTAAATTATTGAGAGGGCTCAAAGATGATTTGTCCGTTGAATGCACGGAAAAATCGCTTATCTTTTCTCTGGACAGAGTGATTTTTCTGTGTGATTGACTGATAATTTATCATCGTGTTATTGTTTAATTATTGAATTATTAGTGAATGACAGAGAGGGCCGACAGAGAGGGCCGAGAAACACCTAGAAACCGGCCGAAACCGCGCACAAATCGACCGTTGAAGTTATGCAACACTTAGCGGACCCTTCCTTTTTATGTGTGATTGACTGATAATTTATCATCGTGTTATTGTTTAATTATTGAATTATTAGTGAATGACTGAGAGGGCCGACAGAGAGGGCCGAGAAACACCTAGAAACCGGCTGAAACCGCGCACAAATCGACCGTTGAAGTTATGCAACACGTAGCGGACCCTTCCTGACTGTGAGCTGGGTGGGGGCAGCATTTGAAATCGGGTAGTGGGGCTGAATGAATCCGCCAGGTGTTAAGATCACCTGGTCAGTTTTTACAGGTAACCTGCAAGCTTCAGAACAAAAGCTAAGTGATTTTTCTGTGAATTTGATTAATAATTTGTCATGGCGTTATTGTTTAATGTTTGAATTATTAGTAAATTATTGAGAGGGGTCAAAGATGATTTGTCCGTTGAATGCACGGAAAAATCGCTTATCTTTTCTGTGGACAGAGTGATTTTTCTGTGTGATTGACTGATAATTTATCATCGTGTTATTGTTTAATTATTGAATTATTAGTGAATGACAGAGAGGGCCGACAGAGAGGGCCGAGAAACACCTAGAAACCGGCCGAAACCGCGCACAAATCGACCGTTGAAGTTATGCAACACTTAACGGACCCTTCCTGACTGTGAGCTGGGTGGGGGCAGCATTTGAAATCGGGTAGTGGTGCTGAATGAATCCGCCAGGTGTTAAGATCACCTGGTCAGTTTTTACAGGCAACCTGCAAGCTTCAGAACAAAAGCTAAGTGATTTTTCTGTGAATTTGATTAATAATTTGTCATGGCGTTATTGTTTAATGTTTGAATTATTAGTAAATTATTGAGAGGCCTCAAAGATGATTTGTCCCTTGAATGCACGGAAAAATCGATTATCTTTCTTTGTGGACAGAGTGATTTTTCTGTGTGATTGACTGATAATTTATCATCGTGTTATTGTTTAATTATTGAATTATTAGTGAATGACAGAGAGGGCCGACAGAGAGGGCCGAGAAACACCTAGAAACCGGCTGAAACCGCGCACAAATCGACCGTTGAAGTTATGCAACACTTAGCGGACCCTTCCTGACTGTGAGCTGGGTGGGGGCAGCATTTGAAATCGGGTAGTGGGGCTGAATGAAGCCGCCAGGTGTTAAGATCACCTGGTCAGTTTTTACAGGCACCCTGCAAGCTTCAGAACAAAAGCTAAGTGATTTTTCTGTGAATTTGATTGATAATTTGTCATGGCGTTATTGTTTAATGTTTGAATTATTAGTAAATTATTGAGAGGGCTCAAAGATGATTTGTCCGTTGAATGCACGGAAAAATCGCTTATCTTTTCTGTGGACAGAGTGATTTTTCTGTGTGATTGACTGATAATTTATCATCGTGTTATTGTTTAATTATTGAATTATTAGTGAATGACAGAGAGGGCCGACAGAGAGGGCCGAGAAACACCTAGAAACCGGCCGAAACCGCGCACAAATCGACCGTTGAAGTTATGCAACACTTAGCGGACCCTTCCTGACTGTGAGCTGGGTGGGGGCAGCATTTGAAATCGGGTAGTGGGGCTGAATGAATCCGCCAGGTGTTAAGATCACCTGGTCAGTTTTTACAGGCAACCTGCAAGCTTCAGAACAAAAGCTAAGTGATTTTTCTGTGAATTTGATTGATAATTTGTCATGGCGTTATTGTTTAATGTTTGAATTATTAGTAAATTATTGAGAGGGCTCAAAGATGATTTGTCCGTTGAATGCACGGAAAAATCGCTTATCTTTTCTGTGGACAGAGTGATTTTTCTGTGTGATTGACTGATAATTTATCATCGTGTTATTGTTTTGATTATTGAATTATTAGTGAATGACAGAGAGGGCCGAGAAACACCTAGAAACCGGCCGAAACCGCGCACAAATCGACCGTTGAAGTTATGCAACACTTAGCGGACCCTTCCTGACTGTGAGCTGGGTGGGGGCAGCATTTGAAATCGGGTAGTGGGGCTGAATGAATCCGCCAGGTGTTAAGATCACCTGGTCAGTTTTTACAGGCAACCTGCAAGCTTCAGAACAAAAGCTAAGTGATTTTTCTGTGAATTTGATCAATAATTTGTCATGGCGTTATTGTTTAATGTTTGAATTATTAGTAAATTATTGAGAGGGCTCAAAGATGATTTGTCCGTTGAATGCACAGAAAAATCGCTTATCTTTTCTGTGGAGAGAGTGATTTTTCTGTGTGATTGACTGATAATTTATCATCGTGTTATTGTTTAATTATTGAATTATTAGTGAATGACAGAGAGGGCCGACAGAGAGGGCCGAGAAACACCTAGAAACCGGCCGAAACCGCGCACAAATCGACCGTTGAAGTTATGCAACACTTAACGGACCCTTCCTGACTGTGAGCTGGGTGGGGGCAGCATTTGAAATCGGGTAGTGGGGCTGAATGAATCCGCCAGGTGTTAAGATCACCTGGTCAGTTTTTACAGGCAACCTGCAAGCTTCAGAACAAAAGCTAAGTGATTTTTCTGTGAATTTGATTAATAATTTGTCATGGCGTTATTGTTTAATGTTTGAATTATTAGTAAATTATTGAGAGGGCTCAAAGATGATTTGTCCGTTGAATGCACGGAAAAATCGCTTATCTTTCTTTGTGGACAGAGTGATTTTTCTGTGTGATTGACTGATAATTTATCATCGTGTTATTGTTTAATTATTGAATTATTAGTGAATGACAGAGAGGGCCGACAGAGAGGGCCGAGAAACACCTAGAAACCGGCCGAAACCGCGCACAAATCGACCGTTGAAGTTATGCAACACTTAGCGGACCCTTCCTGACTGTGAGCTGGGTGGGGGCAGCATTTGAAATCGGGTAGTGGGGCTGAATGAATCCGCCAGGTGTTAAGATCACCTGGTCAGTTTTTACAGGCAACCTGCAAGCTTCAGAACAAAAGCTAAGTGATTTTTCTGTGAATTTGATTGATAATTTGTCATGGCGTTATTGTTTAATGTTTGAATTATTAGTAAATTATTGAGAGGGCTCAAAGATGATTTGTCCGTTGAATGCACGGAAAAATCGCTTATCTTTTCTGTGGACAGAGTGATTTTTCTGTGTGATTGACTGATAATTTATCATCGTGTTATTGTTTTGATTATTGAATTATTAGTGAATGACAGAGAGGGCCGACAGAGAGGGCCGAGAAACACCTAGAAACCGGCCGAAACCGCGCACAAATCGACCGTTGAAGTTATGCAACACTTAGCGGACCCTTCCTGACTGTGAGCTGGGTGGGGGCAGCATTTGAAATCGGGTAGTGGGGCTGAATGAATCCGCCAGGTGTTAAGATCACCTGGTCAGTTTTTACAGGCAACCTGCAAGCTTCAGAACAAAAGCTAAGTGATTTTTCTGTGAATTTGATCAATAATTTGTCATGGCGTTATTGTTTAATGTTTGAATTATTAGTAAATTATTGAGAGGGCTCAAAGATGATTTGTCCGTTGAATGCACAGAAACATCGCTGATCTTTTCTGTGGACAGAGTGATTTTTCTGTGTGATTGACTGATAATTTATCATCGTGTTATTGTTTAATTATTGAATTATTAGTGAATGACAGAGAGGGCCGACAGAGAGGGCCGAGAAACACCTAGAAACCGGCCGAAACCGCGCACAAATCGACCGTTGAAGTTATGCAACACTTAGCGGACCCTTCCTGACTGTGAGCTGGGTGGGGGCAGCATTTGAAATCGGGTAGTGGCGCTGAATGAATCCGCCAGGTGTTAAGATCACCTGGTCAGTTTTTACAGGCAACCTGCAAGCTTCAGAACAAAAGCTAAGTGATTTTTCTGTGAATTTGATTAATAATTTGTCATGGCGTTATTGTTTAATGTTTGAATTATTAGTAAATTATTGAGAGGGCTCAAAGATGATTTGTCCCTTGAATGCATGGAAAAATCGCTTATCTTTCTTTGTGGACAGAGTGATTTTTCTGTGTGATTGACTGATAATTTATCATCGTGTTATTGTTTAATTATTGAATTATTAGTGAATGACAGAGAGGGCCGACAGAGAGGGCCGAGAAACACCTAGAAACCGGCTGAAACCGCGCACAAATCTACCGTTGAAGTTATGCAACACTTAGCGGACCCTTCCTGACTGTGAGCTGGGTGGGGGCAGCATTTGAAATCGGGTAGTGGGGCTGAAAGAATCCGCCAGGTGTTAAGATCACCTGGTCAGTTTTTACAGGCACCCTGCAAGCTTCAGAACAAAAGCTAAGTGATTTTTCTGTGAATTTGATTGATAATTTGTCATGGCGTTATTGTTTAATGTTTGAATTATTAGTAAATTATTGAGAGGGCTCAAAGATGATTTGTCCGTTGAATGCACGGAAAAATCGCTTATCTTTTCTGTGGACAGAGTGATTTTTCTGTGTGATTGACTGATAATTTATCATCGTGTTATTGTTTAATTATTGAATTATTAGTGAATGACAGAGAGGGCCGACAGAGAGGGCCGAGAAACACCTAGAAACCGGCCGAAACCGCGCACAAATCGACCGTTGAAGTTATGCAACACTTAGCGGACCCTTCCTGACTGTGAGCTGGGTGGGGGCAGCATTTGAAATCGGGTAGTGGGGCTGAATGAATCCGCCAGGTGTTAAGATCACCTGGTCAGTTTTTACAGGCAACCTGCAAGCTTCAGAACAAAAGCTAAGTGATTTTTCTGTGAATTTGATTGATAATTTGTCATGGCGTTATTGTTTAATGTTTGAATTATTAGTAAATTATTGAGAGGGCTCAAAGATGATTTGTCCGTTGAATGCACGGAAAAATCGCTTATCTTTTCTGTGGACAGAGTGATTTTTCTGTGTGATTGACTGATAATTTATCATCGTGTTATTGTTTTGATTATTGAATTATTAGTGAATGACAGAGAGGGCCGAGAAACACCTAGAAACCGGCCGAAACCGCGCACAAATCGACCGTTGAAGTTATGCAACACTTAGCGGACCCTTCCTGACTGTGAGCTGGGTGGGGGCAGCATTTGAAATCGGGTAGTGGGGCTGAATGAATCCGCCAGGTGTTAAGATCACCTGGTCAGTTTTTACAGGCAACCTGCAAGCTTCAGAACAAAAGCTAAGTGATTTTTCTGTGAATTTGATCAATAATTTGTCATGGCGTTATTGTTTAATGTTTGAATTATTAGTAAATTATTGAGAGGGCTCAAAGATGATTTGTCCGTTGAATGCACAGAAAAATCGCTTATCTTTTCTGTGGACAGAGTGATTTTTCTGTGTGATTGACTGATAATTTATCATCGTGTTATTGTTTAATTATTGAATTATTAGTGAATGACAGAGAGGGCCGACAGAGAGGGCCGAGAAACACCTAGAAACCGGCCGAAACCGCGCACAAATCGACCGTTGAAGTTATGCAACACTTAACGGACCCTTCCTGACTGTGAGCTGGGTGGGGGCAGCATTTGAAATCGGGTAGTGGGGCTGAATGAATCCGCCAGGTGTTAAGATCACCTGGTCAGTTTTTACAGGCAACCTGCAAGCTTCAGAACAAAAGCTAAGTGATTTTTCTGTGAATTTGATTAATAATTTGTCATGGCGTTATTGTTTAATGTTTGAATTATTAGTAAATTATTGAGAGGGCTCAAAGATGATTTGTCCGTTGAATGCACGGAAAAATCGCTTATCTTTCTTTGTGGACAGAGTGATTTTTCTGTGTGATTGACTGATAATTTATCATCGTGTTATTGTTTAATTATTGAATTATTAGTGAATGACAGAGAGGGCCGACAGAGAGGGCTGAGAAACACCTAGAAACCGGCCGAAACCGCGCACAAATCGACCGTTGAAGTTATGCAACACTTAGCGGACCCTTCCTGACTGTGAGCTGGGTGGGGGCAGCATTTGAAATCGGGTAGTGGGGCTGAATGAATCCGCCAGGTGTTAAGATCACCTGGTCAGTTTTTACAGGCAACCTGCAAGCTTCAGAACAAAAGCTAAGTGATTTTTCTGTGAATTTGATCAATAATTTGTCATGGCGTTATTGTTTAATGTTTGAATTATTAGTAAATTATTGAGAGGGCTCAAAGATGATTTGTCCGTTGAATGCACAGAAACATCGCTGATCTTTTCTGTGGACAGAGTGATTTTTCTGTGTGATTGACTGATAATTTATCATCGTGTTATTGTTTAATTATTGAATTATTAGTGAATGACAGAGAGGGCCGACAGAGAGGGCCGAGAAACACCTAGAAACCGGCTGAAACCGCGCACAAATCGACCGTTGAAGTTATGCAACACTTAGCGGACCCTTCCTGACTGTGAGCTGGGTGGGGGCAGCATTTGAAATCGGGTAGTGGGGCTGAATGAATCCGCCAGGTGTTAAGATCACCTGGTCAGTTTTTACAGGCACCCTGCAAGCTTCAGAACAAAAGCTAAGTGATTTTTCTGTGAATTTGATTGATAATTTGTCATGGCGTTATTGTTTAATGTTTGAATTATTAGTAAATTATTGAGAGGGCTCAAAGATGATTTGTCCGTTGAATGCACGGAAAAATCGCTTATCTTTTCTGTGGACAGAGTGATTTTTCTGTGTGATTGACTGATAATTTATCATCGTGTTATTGTTTAATTATTGAATTATTAGTGACTGACAGAGAGGGCCGACAGAGAGGGCCGAGAAACACCTAGAAACCGGCCGAAACCGCGCACAAATCGACCGTTGAAGTTATGCAACACTTAGCGGACCCTTCCTTTTTATGTGTGATTGACTGATAATTTATTATCGTGTTATTGTTTAATTATTGAATTATTAGTGAATGACTGAGAGGGCCGAGAGAGAGGGCCGAGAAACACCTAGAAACCGGCTGAAACCGCGCACAAATCGACCGTTGAAGTTATGCAACACTTAGCGGACCCTTCCTGACTGTGAGCTGGGTGGGGGCAGCATTTGAAATCGGGTAGTGGGGCTGAATGAATCCGCCAGGTGTTAAGATCACCTGGTCAGTTTTTACAGGTAACCTGCAAGCTTCAGAACAAAAGCTAAGTGATTTTTCTGTGAATTTGATTAATAATTTGTCATGGCGTTATTGTTTAATGTTTGAATTATTAGTAAATTATTGAGAGGGCTCAAACATGATTTGTCCCTTGAATGCACGGAAAAATCGCTTATCTTTTCTGTGGACAGAGTGATTTTTCTGTGTGATTGACTGATAATTTATCATCGTGTTATTGTTTAATTATTGAATTATTAGTGAATGACAGAGAGGGCCGACAGAGAGGGCCGAGAAACACCTAGAAACCGGCCGAAACCGCGCACAAATCGACCGTTGAAGTTATGCAACACTTAACAGACCCTTCCTGACTGTGAGCTGGGTGGGGGCAGCATTTGAAATCGGGTAGTGGGGCTGAATGAATCCGCCAGGTGTTAAGATCACCTGGTCAGTTTTTACAGGCAACCTGCAAGCTTCAGAACAAAAGCTAAGTGATTTTTCTGTGAATTTGATTGATAATTTGTCATGGCGTTATTGTTTAATGTTTGAATTATTAGTAAATTATTGAGAGGGCTCAAAGATGATTTGTCCGTTGAATGCACGGAAAAATCGCTTATCTTTTCTGTGGACAGAGTGATTTTTCTGTGTGATTGACTGATAATTTATCATCGTGTTATTGTTTTGATTATTGAATTATTAGTGAATGACAGAGAGGGCCGAGAAACACCTAGAAACCGGCCGAAACCGCGCACAAATCGTCCGTTGAAGTTATGCAACACTTAGCGGACCCTTCCTGACTGTGAGCTGGGTGGGGGCAGCATTTGAAATCGGGTAGTGGGGCTGAATGAATCCGCCAGGTGTTAAGATCACCTGGTCAGTTTTTACAGGCAACCTGCAAGCTTCAGAACAAAAGCTAAGTGATTTTTCTGTGAATTTGATCAATAATTTGTCATGGCGTTATTGTTTAATGTTTGAATTATTAGTAAATTATTGAGAGGGCTCAAAGATGATTTGTCCGTTGAATGCACAGAAAAATCGCTTATCTTTTCTGTGGACAGAGTGATTTTTCTGTGTGATTGACTGATAATTTATCATCGTGTTATTGTTTAATTATTGAATTATTAGTGAATGACAGAGAGGGCCGACAGAGAGGGCCGAGAAACACCTAGAAACCGGCCGAAACCGCGCACAAATCGACCGTTGAAGTTATGCAACACTTAACGGACCCTTCCTGACTGTGAGCTGGGTGGGGGCAGCATTTGAAATCGGGTAGTGGGGCTGAATGAATCCGCCAGGTGTTAAGATCACCTGGTCAGTTTTTACAGGCAACCTGCAAGCTTCAGAACAAAAGCTAAGTGATTTTTCTGTGAATTTGATTAATAATTTGTCATGGCGTTATTGTTTAATGTTTGAATTATTAGTAAATTATTGAGAGGGCTCAAAGATGATTTGTCCGTTGAATGCACGGAAAAATCGCTTATCTTTCTTTGTGGACAGAGTGATTTTTCTGTGTGATTGACTGATAATTTATCATCGTGTTATTGTTTAATTATTGAATTATTAGTGAATGACAGAGAGGGCCGACAGAGAGGGCCGAGAAACACCTAGAAACCGGCCGAAACCGCGCACAAATCGACCGTTGAAGTTATGCAACACTTAGCGGACCCTTCCTGACTGTGAGCTGGGTGGGGGCAGCATTTGAAATCGGGTAGTGGGGCTGAATGAATCCGCCAGGTGTTAAGATCACCTGGTCAGTTTTTACAGGCAACCTGCAAGCTTCAGAACAAAAGCTAAGTGATTTTTCTGTGAATTTGATTGATAATTTGTCATGGCGTTATTGTTTAATGTTTGAATTATTAGTAAATTATTGAGAGGGCTCAAAGATGATTTGTCCGTTGAATGCACGGAAAAATCGCTTATCTTTTCTGTGGACAGAGTGATTTTTCTGTGTGATTGACTGATAATTTATCATCGTGTTATTGTTTTGATTATTGAATTATTAGTGAATGACAGAGAGGGCCGAGAAACACCTAGAAACCGGCCGAAACCGCACACAAATCGACCGTTGAAGTTATGCAACACTTAGCGGACCCTTCCTGACTGTGAGCTGGGTGGGGGCAGCATTTGAAATCGGGTAGTGGGGCTGAATGAATCCGCCAGGTGTTAAGATCACCTGGTCAGTTTTTACAGGCTACCTGCAAACTTCAGAACAAAAGCTAAGTGATTTTTCTGTGAATTTGATTAATAATTTGTCATGGCGTTATTGTTTAATGTTTGAATTATTAGTAAATTATTGAGAGGGCTCAAAGATGATTTGTCCCTTGAATGCACGGAAAAATCGCTTATCTTTCTTTGTGGACAGAGTGATTTTTCTGTGTGATTGACTGATAATTTATCATCGTGTTATTGTTTAATTATTGAATTATTAGTGAATGACAGAGAGGGCCGACAGAGAGGGCCGAGAAACACCTAGAAACCGGCCGAAACCGCGCACAAATCGACCGTTGAAGTTATGCAACACTTAGCGGACCCTTCCTGACTGTGAGCTGGGTGGGGGCAGCATTTGAAATCGGGTAGTGGGGCTGAATGAATCCGCCAGGTGTTAAGATCACCTGGTCAGTTTTTACAGGCAAACTGTAAGCTTCAGAACAAAAGCTAAGTGATTTTTCTGTGAATTTGATTAATAATTTGTCATGGCGGTATTGTTTAATGTTTGAATTATTAGTAAATTATTGAGAGGGCTCAAAGATGATTTGTCCGTTGAATGCACGGAAAAATCGCTTATCTTTTCTGTGGACAGAGTGATTTTTCTGTGTGATTGACTGATAATTTATCATCGTGTTATTGTTTAATTATTGAATTATTAGTGAATGACAGAGAGGGCCGACAGAGAGGGCCGAGAAACACCTAGAAACCGGCCGAAACCGCGCACAAATCGACCGTTGAAGTTATGCAACACTTAGCGGACCCTTCCTGACTGTGAGCTGGGTGGGGGCAGCATTTGAAATCGGGTAGTGGGGCTGAATGAATCCGCCAGGCGTTAAGATCACCTGGTCAGTTTTTACAGGCAACCTGCAAGCTTCAGAACAAAAGCTAAGTGATTTTTCTGTGAATTTGATTAATAATTTGTCATGGCGTTATTGTTTAATGTTTGAATTATTAGTAAATTATTGAGAGGGCTCAAAGATGATTTGTCCGTTGAATGCACGGAAAAATCGCTTATCTTTTCTGTGGACAGAGTGATTTTTCTGTGTGATTGACTGATAATTTATCATCGTGTTATTGTTTAATTATTGAATTATTAGTGAATGACAGAGAGGGCCGACAGAGAGGGCCGAGAAACACCTAGAAACCGGCCGAAACCGCGCACAAATCGACCGTTGAAGTTATGCAACACTTAGCGGACCCTTCCTGACTGTGAGCTGGGTGGGGGCAGCATTTGAAATCGGGTAGTGGGGCTGAATGAATCCGCCAGGTGTTAAGATCACCTGGTCAGTTTTTACAGGCAACCTGCAAGCTTCAGAACAAAAGCTAAGTGATTTTTCTGTGAATTTGATTAATAATTTGTCATGGCGTTATTGTTTAATGTTTGAATTATTAGTAAATTATTGAGAGGGCTCAAAGATGATTTGTCCGTTGAATGCACGGAAAAATCGCTTATCTTTTCTGTGGACAGAGTGATTTTTCTGTGTGATTGACTGATAATTTATCATCGTGTTATTGTTTAATTATTGAATTATTAGTGAATGACAGAGAGGGCCGACAGAGAGGGCCGAGAAACACCTAGAAACCGGCCGAAACCGCGCACAAATCGACCGTTGAAGTTATGCAACACTTAGCGGACCCTTCCTGACTGTGAGCTGGGTGGGGGCAGCATTTGAAATCGGGTAGTGGGGCTGAATGAATCCGCCAGGTGTTAAGATCACCTGGTCAGTTTTTACAGGCAACCTGCAAGCTTCAGAACAAAAGCTAAGTGATTTTTCTGTGAATTTGATTAATAATTTGTCATGGCGTTATTGTTTAATGTTTGAATTATTAGTAAATTATTGAGAGGGCTCAAAGATGATTTGTCCGTTGAATGCACGGAAAAATCGCTTATCTTTTCTGTGGACAGAGTGATTTTTCTGTGTGATTGACTGATAATTTATCATCGTGTTATTGTTTAATTATTGAATTATTAGTGAATGACAGAGAGGGCCGACAGAGAGGGCCGAGAAACACCTAGAAACCGGCCGAAACCGCGCACAAATCGACCGTTGAAGTTATGCAACACTTAGCGGACCCTTCCTGACTGTGAGCTGGGTGGGGGCAGCATTTGAAATCGGGTAGTGGGGCTGAATGAATCCGCCAGGTGTTAAGATCACCTGGTCCGTTTTTACAGGCAACCTGCAAGCTTCAGAACAAAAGCTAAGTGATTTTTCTGTGAATTTGAATAATAATTTGTCATGGCGTTATTGTTTAATGTTTGAATTATTAGTAAATTATTGAGAGGGCTCAAGGATGATTTGTCCGTTGAATGCACGGAAAAATCGCTTATCTTTTCTGTGGACAGAGTGATTTTTCTGTGTGATTGACTGATAATTTATCATCGTGTTATTGTTTAATTATTGAATTATTAGTGAATGACAGAGAGGGCCGACAGAGAGGGCCGAGAAACACCTAGAAACCGGCCGAAACCGCGCACAAATCGACCGTTGAAGTTATGCAACACTTAGCGGACACTTCCTTTTTATGTGTGATTGACTGATAATTTATCATCGTGTTATTGTTTAATTTTTGAATTATTAGTGAATGACTGAGAGGGCCGACAGAGAGGGCCGAGAAAACACCTAGAAACCGGCCGAAACCGCGTACAAATCGACAATTGAAGTTATGCAACACTTAGCGGACCCTTCCTGACTGTGAGCTGGGTGGGGGCAGCATTTGAAATCGGGTAGTGGGGGCTGAATGAATCCGCCAGGTGTTAAGATCACCTGGTCAGTTTTTACAGGCAACCTGCAAGCTTCAGAACAAAAGCTAAGTGATTTTTCTGTGAATTTGATCAATAATTTGTCATGGCGTTATTGTTTAATGTTTGAATTATTAGTAAATTATTGAGAGGGCTCAAAGATGATTTGTCCGTTGAATGCACAGAAAAATCGCTTATCTTTCTGTGGACAGAGTGATTTTTCTGTGTGATTGACTGATAATTATATCATCGTGTTATTGTTTAATTATTGAATTATTAGGGAATGAACAGAGAGGGCCGACAGAGAGGGCCGATAAACACCTAGAAACCGGCCGAAACCGCGCACAAATCGACCGTTGAAGTTATGCAACACTTAGCGGACCCTTCCTGACTGTGAGCTGGGTGGGGCAGCATTTGAAATCGGGTAGTGGGGCTGAATGAATCCGCCAGGCGTTAAGATCACCTGGTCAGTTTTTACAGGCAACCTGCAAGCTTCAGAACAAAAGCTAAGTGATTTTTCTGTGAATTTGATTAATAATTTGTCATGGCGTTATTGTTTAATGTTTGAATTATTAGTAAATTATTGAGAGGGTTCAAAGATGATTTGTCCGTTGAATGCACGGAAAAATCGCTTATCTTTTCTGTGGACAGAGTGATTTTTCTGTGTGATTGACTGATAACTTATCATCGTGTTATTGTTTAATTATTGAATTATTAGTGAATGACAGAGAGGGCCGACAGAGAGGGCTGAGAAACACCTAGGAAACCGCCGAAACCGCGCACAAATCAGTTATGCAACACTTAGCGGACCCTTCCATTTTATGTTTGATTGACTGATAATTTATCATCGTGCTATTGTTTAATTATTGAATTATTAGTGAATGACTGAGAGGGCCGACAGAGAGGCCGAGAAACACCTAGAAAACCGCCGAAACCGTGCACAAATCGACCGTTGAAGTTATGCAACACTTAGCGGACCCTTCCTGACTTGAGCTGGTGGGGGCAGCATTTGAAATCGGGTAGTGGGGCTGAATGAATCCGCCAGGTGTTAAGATCACCTGGTCAGTTTTTACAGGCAACCTGCAAGCTTCAGAACAAAAGCTAAGTGATTTTTCTGTGAATTTGATTAATAATTTGTCATGGCGTTATTGTTTAATGTTTGAATTATTAGTAAATTATTGAGAGGGCTCAAAGATGATTTGTCCGTTGAATGCACGGAAAAATCGCTTATCTTTTCTGTGGACAGAGTGATTTTTCTGTGTGATTGACTGATAATTTATCATCGTGTTATTGTTTTGATTATTGAATTATTAGTGAATGACAGAGAGGGCCGAGAAACACCTAGAAACCGGCCGAAACCGCGCACAAATCGACCGTTGAAGTTATGCAACACTTAGCGGACCCTTCCTGACTGTGAGCTGGGTGGGGGCAGCATTTGAAATCGGGTAGTGGGGCTGAATGAATCCGCCAGGTGTTAAGATCACCTGGTCAGTTTTTACAGGCTACCTGCAAACTTCAGAACAAAAGCTAAGTGATTTTTCTGTGAATTTGATTAATAATTTGTCATGGCGTTATTGTTTAATGTTTGAATTATTAGTAAATTATTGAGAGGGCTCAAACATGATTTGTCCCTTGAATGCACGGAAAAATCGCTTATCTTTCTTGTGGACAGAGTGATTTTTCTGTGTGATTGACTGATAATTTATCATCGTGTTATTGTTTAATTATTGAATTATTAGTGAATGACAGAGAGGGCCGACAGAGAGGGCCGAGAAACACCTAGAAACCGCCGAAACCGCGCACAAATCGACCGTTGAAGTTATGCAACACTTAGCGGACCCTTCCTGACTGTGAGCTGGGTGGGGCAGCATTTGAAATCGGGTAGTGGGGCTGAATGAATCCGCCAGGTGTTAAGATCACCTGGTCAGTTTTTACAGGCAAACTGTAAGCTTCAGAACAAAAGCTAAGTGATTTTTCTGTGAATTTGATTAATAATTTGTCATGGCGGTATTGTTTAATGTTTGAATTATTAGTAAATTATTGAGAGGGCTCAAAGATGATTTGTCCGTTGAATGCACGGAAAAATCGCTTATCTTTTCTGTGGACAGAGTGATTCTTCTGTGTGATTAACTGATAATTTATCATCGTGTTATTGTTTAATTATTGAATTATTAGTGAATGACAGAGAGGGGCCGACAGAGAGGGCCGAGAAACACCTAGAAACCGGCCGAAACCGCGCACAAATCGACCGTTGAAGTTATGCAACACTTAGCGGACCCTTCCTGACTGTGAGCTGGGTGGTGGCAGCATTTGAAATCGGGTAGTGGGGCTGAATGAATCCGCCAGGTGTTAAGATCACCGTGGTCAGTTTTACTGGCAACCTGCAAGCTTCAGAACAAAAGCTAAGTGATTTTTCTGTGAATTTGATCAATAATTTGTCATGGCGTTATTGTTTAATGTTTGGAATTATTAGTAAATTATTGAGAGGGCTCAAAGATGATTTGTCCGTTGAATGCACAGAAAAAATCGCTTATCTTTTCTGTGGACAGAGTGATTTTTCTGTGTGATTGACTGATAATTTATCATCGTGTTATTGTTTAATTATTGGAATTATTAGGGAAATGACAGAGAGGGCCGACAGGAGAGGGCCGAGAAACACCTAGAAACCGGCCGAAACCGCGCACAAATCGACCGTTGAAGTTATGCAACACTTAGCGTGACCCTTCCTGACTGTGAGCTGGGTGGGGGCAGCATTTGAAATCGGGTAGTGGGGCTGAATGAATCCGCCAGGCGTTAAGATCACCTGGTCAGTTTTTACAGGCAACCTGGAAGCTTCAGAACAAAAGCTCAGTGATTTTTCTGTGAATTTGATTAATAATTTGTCATGGCGTTATTGTTTAATGTTTGAATTATTAGTAAAATATTGAGAGGGGTTCAAAGATGATTTGTCCGTGAATCACGGAAAAATCGCTTATCTTTTCTGTGGACAGAGTGATTTTTCTGTGTGATTGACTGATAACTTATCATCGTGTTATTGTTTAATAATTGAATTATTAGTGAATGACAGAGAGGGCCGACAGAGAGGGCTGAGAAACACCTAGAAACCGGCCGAAACCGCGCACAAATCGACCGTTGAAGGTTATGCAACACTTAGCGGACCCTTCCTGACTGTGAGGCTGGGTGGGGGCAGCATTTGAAATCGGTAGTGGGGCTGAATGAATCCGCCAGGTGTTAAGATCACCTGGTCAGTTTTTACAGGCACTCTGCAAGCTTCAGAACAAAAGCTAAGTGATATTTCTGTGAATTTGATTGATAATTTGTCATGGCGTATTGTTAATGTTTGAATTATTAGTAAATTATTGAGAGGGCTCAAAGATGATTTGTCCGTTGAATGCACGGAAAAATCGCTTATCTTTTCTGTGGACAGAGTGATTTTTCTGTGTGATTAACTGATAATTTATCATCGTGTTTCTTGTTTAATTATTGAATTATTAGTGAATGACAGAGAGGGCCGACAGAGAGGGCCGAGAAACACCTAGAAACCGGCCGAAACCGCGCACAAATCGACCGTTGAAGTTATGCAACACTTAGCGGACCCTTCCTGACTGTGAGCTGGGTGGGGGCAGCATTTGAAATCGGGTTAGTGGGGCTGAATGAATCCGCCAGGCGTAAAGATCACCTGGTCAGTTTTTTACAGGCAACCTGCAAGCTTCAGACAAAAGCTAAGTGATTTTTTCTTGTGAATTTGATCAATAATTTGTCATGGCGTTTATTGTTTAATGTTGGAATTATTAGTAAATTATTGAGAGGGCTCAAAGATGATTTGTCCGATGAATGCACGGAAAAATCGCTTATCTTTCTGTGGACAGAGTGATTTTTCTGTGTGATTGACTGATAATTTATCATCGTGTTTTTGTTTAATTATTGAATTTTAGTGAATGACAGAGAGGGCAACAGAGAGGGCGAGAAACACCTAGAAACCGGCCGAAACCGCGCACAAATCGACCGTTGATGTTATGCAACACTTAGCGGACCCTTCCTGACTGTGAGCTGGGTGGGGGCAGCATTTGAAATCGGTTAGTGGGGCTGAATGAATCCGCCAGGTGTTAAGATCACCTGGTTCGTTTTTACAATCAACCTGCAAGCTTCAGAAGAAAAGCTAAGTGATTTTTCTGTGAATTTGAATAATAATTTGTCATGGCGTTATTGTTTAATGTTGAATTTTAGTAAATTATTGAGAGGGCTCAAGGATGATTTGTCCGTTGAATGCACGGAAAAATCGCTTATCTTTTCTGTGGACAGAGTGATTTTTCTGTGTGATTGACTGATAATTTATCATCGTGTTATTGTTTAATTATTGAATTATTAGTGAATGACAGAGAGGGCCGACAGAGAGGGCCGAGAAACACCTAGAAACCGGCCGAAACCGCGCACAAATCGACCGTTGAAGTTATGCAACACTTAGCGGACACTTCCTTTTTATGTGTGATTGACTGATAATTTATCATCGTGTTATTGTTTAATTTTTGAATTATTAGTGAATGACTGAGAGGGCCGACAGAGAGGGCCGAGAAACACCTAGAAACCGGCCGAAACCGCGTACAAATCGACAATTGAAGTTATGCAACACTTAGCGGACCCTTCCTGACTGTGAGCTGGGTGGGGGCAGCATTTGAAATCGGGTAGTGGGGCTGAATGAATCCGCCAGGTGTTAAGATCACCTGGTCAGTTTTTACAGGCAACCTGCAAGCTTCAGAACAAAAGCTAAGTGATTTTTCTGTGAATTTGATCAATAATTTGTCATGGCGTTATTGTTTAATGTTTGAATTATTAAGTAAATTATTGAGAGGGCTCAAAGATGATTTGTCCGTTGAATGCACAGAAAAATCGCTTATCTTTCTGTGGACAGAGTGATTTTTCTGTGTGATTGACTGATAATTTATCATCGTGTTATTGTTTATTATTGAATTATTAGGGGAATGACAGAGAGGGCCGACAGGAGAGGGCCGATAAACACCTAGAAACCGGCCGAAACCGCGCACAAATCGACCGTTGAAGTATGCAACACTTAGCGGACCCTTCCTGACTGTGAGAGGGTGGGGGGCAGCATTTGAAATCGCGGTAGTGGGGCTGAATGAATCCGCCAGGCGTTAACATCACCTGGTCAGTTTTTACAGGCAACCTGAAGCTTCAGAACAAAAGCTAAGTGATTTTTCTGTGAATTTGATTTAATAATTTGTCATGGCGTTATTGTTTAATGTTTGAATTATTAGTAAATTATTGAGAAGGGGTCAAAGATGATTTGTCCGTTGAATGCACGGAAAAATCGCTTATCTTTTCTGTGGACAGAGTGATTTTTCTGTGTGATTGACTGATAACTTATCATCGTGTTATTGTTTAATTATTGAATTATTAGTGAATGACAGAGAGGGGCCGACAGAGAGGGCTGAGAAACACCTAGAAACCGGCCGAAACCGCGCACAAATCGACCGTTGAAGTTATGCAACACTTAGCGGACCCTTCCTGACTGTGAGCTGGGTGGGGCAGCATTTGAAATCGGGTAGTGGGGCTGAATGAATCCGCCAGGTGTTAAGATCACCTGGTCAGTTTTTACAGGCAACCTGCAAGCTTCAGAACAAAAGCTAAGTGATTTTTCTGTGAATTTGATTAATAATTTGTCATGGCGTTATTGTTTAATGTTTGAATTATTAGTAAATTATTGAGAGGGCTCAAAGATGATTTGTCCGTTGAATGCACGGAAAAATCGCTTATCTTTTCTGTGGACAGAGTGATTTTTCTGTGTGATTGACTGATAATTTATCATCGTGTTATTGTTTAATTATTGAATTATTAGTGAATGACAGAGAGGGCCGACAGAGAGGGCCGAGAAACACCTAGAAACCGGCCGAAACCGCGCACAAATCGACCGTTGAAGTTATGCAACACTTAGCGGACCCTTCCTGACTGTGAGCTGGGTGGGGGCAGCATTTGAAATCGGGTAGTGGGGCTGAATGAATCCGCCAGGTGTTAAGATCACCTGGTCAGTTTTTACAGGCAACCTGCAAGCTTCAGAACAAAAGCTAAGTGATTTTTCTGTGAATTTGATTAATAATTTGTCATGGCGTTATTGTTTAATGTTTGAATTATTAGTAAATTATTGAGAGGGCTCAAAGATGATTTGTCCGTTGAATGCACGGAAAAATCGCTTATCTTTTCTGTGGACAGAGTGATTTTTCTGTGTGATTGACTGATAATTTATCATCGTGTTATTGTTTAATTATTGAATTATTAGTGAATGACAGAGAGGGCCGACAGAGAGGGCCGAGAAACACCTAGAAACCGGCCGAAACCGCGCACAAATCGACCGTTGAAGTTATGCAACACTTAGCGGACCCTTCCTGACTGTGAGCTGGGTGGGGGCAGCATTTGAAATCGGGTAGTGGGGCTGAATGAATCCGCCAGGTGTTAAGATCACCTGGTCAGTTTTTACAGGCAACCTGCAAGCTTCAGAACAAAAGCTAAGTGATTTTTCTGTGAATTTGATTAATAATTTGTCATGGCGTTATTGTTTAATGTTTGAATTATTAGTAAATTATTGAGAGGGCTCAAAGATGATTTGTCCGTTGAATGCACGGAAAAATCGCTTATCTTTTCTGTGGACAGAGTGATTTTTCTGTGTGATTGACTGATAATTTATCATCGTGTTATTGTTTAATTATTGAATTATTAGTGAATGACAGAGAGGGCCGACAGAGAGGGCCGAGAAACACCTAGAAACCGGCCGAAACCGCGCACAAATCGACCGTTGAAGTTATGCAACACTTAGCGGACCCTTCCTGACTGTGAGCTGGGTGGGGGCAGCATTTGAAATCGGGTAGTGGGGCTGAATGAATCCGCCAGGTGTTAAGATCACCTGGTCAGTTTTTACAGGCAACCTGCAAGCTTCAGAACAAAAGCTAAGTGATTTTTCTGTGAATTTGATTAATAATTTGTCATGGCGTTATTGTTTAATGTTTGAATTATTAGTAAATTATTGAGAGGGCTCAAAGATGATTTGTCCGTTGAATGCACGGAAAAATCGCTTATCTTTTCTGTGGACAGAGTGATTTTTCTGTGTGATTGACTGATAATTTATCATCGTGTTATTGTTTAATTATTGAATTATTAGTGAATGACAGAGAGGGCCGACAGAGAGGGCCGAGAAACACCTAGAAACCGGCCGAAACCGCGCACAAATCGACCGTTGAAGTTATGCAACACTTAGCGGACCCTTCCTGACTGTGAGCTGGGTGGGGGCAGCATTTGAAATCGGGTAGTGGGGCTGAATGAATCCGCCAGGTGTTAAGATCACCTGGTCAGTTTTTACAGGCAACCTGCAAGCTTCAGAACAAAAGCTAAGTGATTTTTCTGTGAATTTGATTAATAATTTGTCATGGCGTTATTGTTTAATGTTTGAATTATTAGTAAATTATTGAGAGGGCTCAAAGATGATTTGTCCGTTGAATGCACGGAAAAATCGCTTATCTTTTCTGTGGACAGAGTGATTTTTCTGTGTGATTGACTGATAATTTATCATCGTGTTATTGTTTAATTATTGAATTATTAGTGAATGACAGAGAGGGCCGACAGAGAGGGCCGAGAAACACCTAGAAACCGGCCGAAACCGCGCACAAATCGACCGTTGAAGTTATGCAACACTTAGCGGACCCTTCCTGACTGTGAGCTGGGTGGGGGCAGCATTTGAAATCGGGTAGTGGGGCTGAATGAATCCGCCAGGTGTTAAGATCACCTGGTCAGTTTTTACAGGCAACCTGCAAGCTTCAGAACAAAAGCTAAGTGATTTTTCTGTGAATTTGATTAATAATTTGTCATGGCGTTATTGTTTAATGTTTGAATTATTAGTAAATTATTGAGAGGGCTCAAAGATGATTTGTCCGTTGAATGCACGGAAAAATCGCTTATCTTTTCTGTGGACAGAGTGATTTTTCTGTGTGATTGACTGATAATTTATCATCGTGTTATTGTTTAATTATTGAATTATTAGTGAATGACAGAGAGGGCCGAGAAACACCTAGAAACCGGCCGAAACCGCGCACAAATCGACCGTTGAAGTTATGCAACACTTAGCGGACCCTTCCTGACTGTGAGCTGGGTGGGGGCAGCATTTGAAATCGGGTAGTGGGGCTGAATGAATCCGCCAGGTGTTAAGATCACCTGGTCAGTTTTTACAGGCAACCTGCAAGCTTCAGAACAAAAGCTAAGTGATTTTTCTGTGAATTTGATTAATAATTTGTCATGGCGTTATTGTTTAATGTTTGAATTATTAGTAAATTATTGAGAGGGCTCAAAGATGATTTGTCCGTTGAATGCACGGAAAAATCGCTTATCTTTTCTGTGGACAGAGTGATTTTTCTGTGTGATTGACTGATAATTTATCATCGTGTTATTGTTTAATTATTGAATTATTAGTGAATGACAGAGAGGGCCGACAGAGAGGGCCGAGAAACACCTAGAAACCGGCCGAAACCGCGCACAAATCGACCGTTGAAGTTATGCAACACTTAGCGGACCCTTCCTGACTGTGAGCTGGGTGGGGGCAGCATTTGAAATCGGGTAGTGGGGCTGAATGAATCCGCCAGGTGTTAAGATCACCTGGTCAGTTTTTACAGGCAACCTGCAAGCTTCAGAACAAAAGCTAAGTGATTTTTCTGTGAATTTGATTAATAATTTGTCATGGCGTTATTGTTTAATGTTTGAATTATTAGTAAATTATTGAGAGGGCTCAAAGATGATTTGTCCGTTGAATGCACGGAAAAATCGCTTATCTTTTCTGTGGACAGAGTGATTTTTCTGTGTGATTGACTGATAATTTATCATCGTGTTATTGTTTAATTATTGAATTATTAGTGAATGACAGAGAGGGCCGACAGAGAGGGCCGAGAAACACCTAGAAACCGGCCGAAACCGCGCACAAATCGACCGTTGAAGTTATGCAACACTTAGCGGACCCTTCCTGACTGTGAGCTGGGTGGGGGCAGCATTTGAAATCGGGTAGTGGGGCTGAATGAATCCGCCAGGTGTTAAGATCACCTGGTCAGTTTTTACAGGCAACCTGCAAGCTTCAGAACAAAAGCTAAGTGATTTTTCTGTGAATTTGATTAATAATTTGTCATGGCGTTATTGTTTAATGTTTGAATTATTAGTAAATTATTGAGAGGGCTCAAAGATGATTTGTCCGTTGAATGCACGGAAAAATCGCTTATCTTTTCTGTGGACAGAGTGATTTTTCTGTGTGATTGACTGATAATTTATCATCGTGTTATTGTTTAATTATTGAATTATTAGTGAATGACAGAGAGGGCCGACAGAGAGGGCCGAGAAACACCTAGAAACCGGCCGAAACCGCGCACAAATCGACCGTTGAAGTTATGCAACACTTAGCGGACCCTTCCTGACTGTGAGCTGGGTGGGGGCAGCATTTGAAATCGGGTAGTGGGGCTGAATGAATCCGCCAGGTGTTAAGATCACCTGGTCAGTTTTTACAGGCAACCTGCAAGCTTCAGAACAAAAGCTAAGTGATTTTTCTGTGAATTTGATTAATAATTTGTCATGGCGTTATTGTTTAATGTTTGAATTATTAGTAAATTATTGAGAGGGCTCAAAGATGATTTGTCCGTTGAATGCACGGAAAAATCGCTTATCTTTTCTGTGGACAGAGTGATTTTTCTGTGTGATTGACTGATAATTTATCATCGTGTTATTGTTTAATTATTGAATTATTAGTGAATGACAGAGAGGGCCGACAGAGAGGGCCGAGAAACACCTAGAAACCGGCCGAAACCGCGCACAAATCGACCGTTGAAGTTATGCAACACTTAGCGGACCCTTCCTTTTTATGTGTGATTGACTGATAATTTATCATCGTGTTATTGTTTAATTATTGAATTATTAGTGAATGACTGAGAGGGCCGACAGAGAGGGCCGAGAAACACCTAGAAACCGGCCGAAACCGCGCACAAATCGACCGTTGAAGTTATGCAACACTTAGCGGACCCTTCCTGACTGTGAGCTGGGTGGGGGCAGCATTTGAAATCGGGTAGTGGGGCTGAATGAATCCGCCAGGTGTTAAGATCACCTGGTCAGTTTTTACAGGCAACCTGCAAGCTTCAGAACAAAAGCTAAGTGATTTTTCTGTGAATTTGATTAATAATTTGTCATGGCGTTATTGTTTAATGTTTGAATTATTAGTAAATTATTGAGAGGGCTCAAAGATGATTTGTCCGTTGAATGCACGGAAAAATCGCTTATCTTTTCTGTGGACAGAGTGATTTTTCTGTGTGATTGACTGATAATTTATCATCGTGTTATTGTTTAATTATTGAATTATTAGTGAATGACAGAGAGGGCCGACAGAGAGGGCCGAGAAACACCTAGAAACCGGCCGAAACCGCGCACAAATCGACCGTTGAAGTTATGCAACACTTAGCGGACCCTTCCTGACTGTGAGCTGGGTGGGGGCAGCATTTGAAATCGGGTAGTGGGGCTGAATGAATCCGCCAGGTGTTAAGATCACCTGGTCAGTTTTTACAGGCAACCTGCAAGCTTCAGAACAAAAGCTAAGTGATTTTTCTGTGAATTTGATTAATAATTTGTCATGGCGTTATTGTTTAATGTTTGAATTATTAGTAAATTATTGAGAGGGCTCAAAGATGATTTGTCCGTTGAATGCACGGAAAAATCGCTTATCTTTTCTGTGGACAGAGTGATTTTTCTGTGTGATTGACTGATAATTTATCATCGTGTTATTGTTTAATTATTGAATTATTAGTGAATGACAGAGAGGGCCGAGAAACACCTAGAAACCGGCCGAAACCGCGCACAAATCGACCGTTGAAGTTATGCAACACTTAGCGGACCCTTCCTGACTGTGAGCTGGGTGGGGGCAGCATTTGAAATCGGGTAGTGGGGCTGAATGAATCCGCCAGGTGTTAAGATCACCTGGTCAGTTTTTACAGGCAACCTGCAAGCTTCAGAACAAAAGCTAAGTGATTTTTCTGTGAATTTGATTAATAATTTGTCATGGCGTTATTGTTTAATGTTTGAATTATTAGTAAATTATTGAGAGGGCTCAAAGATGATTTGTCCGTTGAATGCACGGAAAAATCGCTTATCTTTTCTGTGGACAGAGTGATTTTTCTGTGTGATTGACTGATAATTTATCATCGTGTTATTGTTTAATTATTGAATTATTAGTGAATGACAGAGAGGGCCGACAGAGAGGGCCGAGAAACACCTAGAAACCGGCCGAAACCGCGCACAAATCGACCGTTGAAGTTATGCAACACTTAGCGGACCCTTCCTGACTGTGAGCTGGGTGGGGGCAGCATTTGAAATCGGGTAGTGGGGCTGAATGAATCCGCCAGGTGTTAAGATCACCTGGTCAGTTTTTACAGGCAACCTGCAAGCTTCAGAACAAAAGCTAAGTGATTTTTCTGTGAATTTGATTAATAATTTGTCATGGCGTTATTGTTTAATGTTTGAATTATTAGTAAATTATTGAGAGGGCTCAAAGATGATTTGTCCGTTGAATGCACGGAAAAATCGCTTATCTTTTTTGTGGACAGAGTGATTTTTCTGTGTGATTGACTGATAATTTATCATCGTGTTATTGTTTAATTATTGAATTATTAGTGAATGACAGAGAGGGCCGACAGAGAGGGCCGAGAAACACCTAGAAACCGGCCGAAACCGCGCACAAATCGACCGTTGAAGTTATGCAACACTTAGCGGACCCTTCCTGACTGTGAGCTGGGTGGGGGCAGCATTTGAAATCGGGTAGTGGGGCTGAATGAATCCGCCAGGTGTTAAGATCACCTGGTCAGTTTTTACAGGCAACCTGCAAGCTTCAGAACAAAAGCTAAGTGATTTTTCTGTGAATTTGATTAATAATTTGTCATGGCGTTATTGTTTAATGTTTGAATTATTAGTAAATTATTGAGAGGGCTCAAAGATGATTTGTCCGTTGAATGCACGGAAAAATCGCTTATCTTTTCTGTGGACAGAGTGATTTTTCTGTGTGATTGACTGATAATTTATCATCGTGTTATTGTTTAATTATTGAATTATTAGTGAATGACAGAGAGGGCCGAGAAACACCTAGAAACCGGCCGAAACCGCGCACAAATCGACCGTTGAAGTTATGCAACACTTAGCGGACCCTTCCTGACTGTGAGCTGGGTGGGGGCAGCATTTGAAATCGGGTAGTGGGGCTGAATGAATCCGCCAGGTGTTAAGATCACCTGGTCAGTTTTTACAGGCAACCTGCAAGCTTCAGAACAAAAGCTAAGTGATTTTTCTGTGAATTTGATTAATAATTTGTCATGGCGTTATTGTTTAATGTTTGAATTATTAGTAAATTATTGAGAGGGCTCAAAGATGATTTGTCCGTTGAATGCACGGAAAAATCGCTTATCTTTTCTGTGGACAGAGTGATTTTTCTGTGTGATTGACTGATAATTTATCATCGTGTTATTGTTTAATTATTGAATTATTAGTGAATGACAGAGAGGGCCGACAGAGAGGGCCGAGAAACACCTAGAAACCGGCCGAAACCGCGCACAAATCGACCGTTGAAGTTATGCAACACTTAGCGGACCCTTCCTGACTGTGAGCTGGGTGGGGGCAGCATTTGAAATCGGGTAGTGGGGCTGAATGAATCCGCCAGGTGTTAAGATCACCTGGTCAGTTTTTACAGGCAACCTGCAAGCTTCAGAACAAAAGCTAAGTGATTTTTCTGTGAATTTGATTAATAATTTGTCATGGCGTTATTGTTTAATGTTTGAATTATTAGTAAATTATTGAGAGGGCTCAAAGATGATTTGTCCGTTGAATGCACGGAAAAATCGCTTATCTTTTCTGTGGACAGAGTGATTTTTCTGTGTGATTGACTGATAATTTATCATCGTGTTATTGTTTAATTATTGAATTATTAGTGAATGACAGAGAGGGCCGACAGAGAGGGCCGAGAAACACCTAGAAACCGGCCGAAACCGCGCACAAATCGACCGTTGAAGTTATGCAACACTTAGCGGACCCTTCCTGACTGTGAGCTGGGTGGGGGCAGCATTTGAAATCGGGTAGTGGGGCTGAATGAATCCGCCAGGTGTTAAGATCACCTGGTCAGTTTTTACAGGCAACCTGCAAGCTTCAGAACAAAAGCTAAGTGATTTTTCTGTGAATTTGATTAATAATTTGTCATGGCGTTATTGTTTAATGTTTGAATTATTAGTAAATTATTGAGAGGGCTCAAAGATGATTTGTCCGTTGAATGCACGGAAAAATCGCTTATCTTTTCTGTGGACAGAGTGATTTTTCTGTGTGATTGACTGATAATTTATCATCGTGTTATTGTTTAATTATTGAATTATTAGTGAATGACAGAGAGGGCCGACAGAGAGGGCCGAGAAACACCTAGAAACCGGCCGAAACCGCGCACAAATCGACCGTTGAAGTTATGCAACACTTAGCGGACCCTTCCTGACTGTGAGCTGGGTGGGGGCAGCATTTGAAATCGGGTAGTGGGGCTGAATGAATCCGCCAGGTGTTAAGATCACCTGGTCAGTTTTTACAGGCAACCTGCAAGCTTCAGAACAAAAGCTAAGTGATTTTTCTGTGAATTTGATTAATAATTTGTCATGGCGTTATTGTTTAATGTTTGAATTATTAGTAAATTATTGAGAGGGCTCAAAGATGATTTGTCCGTTGAATGCACGGAAAAATCGCTTATCTTTTCTGTGGACAGAGTGATTTTTCTGTGTGATTGACTGATAATTTATCATCGTGTTATTGTTTAATTATTGAATTATTAGTGAATGACAGAGAGGGCCGACAGAGAGGGCCGAGAAACACCTAGAAACCGGCCGAAACCGCGCACAAATCGACCGTTGAAGTTATGCAACACTTAGCGGACCCTTCCTGACTGTGAGCTGGGTGGGGGCAGCATTTGAAATCGGGTAGTGGGGCTGAATGAATCCGCCAGGTGTTAAGATCACCTGGTCAGTTTTTACAGGCAACCTGCAAGCTTCAGAACAAAAGCTAAGTGATTTTTCTGTGAATTTGATTAATAATTTGTCATGGCGTTATTGTTTAATGTTTGAATTATTAGTAAATTATTGAGAGGGCTCAAAGATGATTTGTCCGTTGAATGCACGGAAAAATCGCTTATCTTTTCTGTGGACAGAGTGATTTTTCTGTGTGATTGACTGATAATTTATCATCGTGTTATTGTTTAATTATTGAATTATTAGTGAATGACAGAGAGGGCCGACAGAGAGGGCCGAGAAACACCTAGAAACCGGCCGAAACCGCGCACAAATCGACCGTTGAAGTTATGCAACACTTAGCGGACCCTTCCTGACTGTGAGCTGGGTGGGGGCAGCATTTGAAATCGGGTAGTGGGGCTGAATGAATCCGCCAGGTGTTAAGATCACCTGGTCAGTTTTTACAGGCAACCTGCAAGCTTCAGAACAAAAGCTAAGTGATTTTTCTGTGAATTTGATTAATAATTTGTCATGGCGTTATTGTTTAATGTTTGAATTATTAGTAAATTATTGAGAGGGCTCAAAGATGATTTGTCCGTTGAATGCACGGAAAAATCGCTTATCTTTTCTGTGGACAGAGTGATTTTTCTGTGTGATTGACTGATAATTTATCATCGTGTTATTGTTTAATTATTGAATTATTAGTGAATGACAGAGAGGGCCGACAGAGAGGGCCGAGAAACACCTAGAAACCGGCCGAAACCGCGCACAAATCGACCGTTGAAGTTATGCAACACTTAGCGGACACTTCCTTTTATGTGTGATTGACTGATAATTTATCATCGTGTTATTGTTTAATTTTGAATTATTAGTGAATGACTGAGAGGGCCGACAGAGAGGGCGAGAAACACCTAGAAACCGGCCGAAACCGCGCACAAATCGACCGTTGAAGTTATGCAACACTTAGCGGACCCTTCCTGACTGTGAGCTGGGTGGGGGCAGCATTTGAAATCGGGTAGTGGGGCTGAATGAATCCGCCAGGTGTTAAGATCACCTGGTCAGTTTTTACAGGCAACCTGCAAGCTTCAGAACAAAAGCTAAGTGATTTTTCTGTGAATTTGATTAATAATTTGTCATGGCGTTATTGTTTAATGTTTGAATTATTAGTAAATTATTGAGAGGGCTCAAAGATGATTTGTCCGTTGAATGCACGGAAAAATCGCTTATCTTTTCTGTGGACAGAGTGATTTTTCTGTGTGATTGACTGATAATTTATCATCGTGTTATTGTTTAATTATTGAATTATTAGTGAATGACAGAGAGGGCCGACAGAGAGGGCCGAGAAACACCTAGAAACCGGCCGAAACCGCGCACAAATCGACCGTTGAAGTTATGCAACACTTAGCGGACCCTTCCTGACTGTGAGCTGGGTGGGGGCAGCATTTGAAATCGGGTAGTGGGGCTGAATGAATCCGCCAGGTGTTAAGATCACCTGGTCAGTTTTTACAGGCAACCTGCAAGCTTCAGAACAAAAGCTAAGTGATTTTTCTGTGAATTTGATTAATAATTTGTCATGGCGTTATTGTTTAATGTTTGAATTATTAGTAAATTATTGAGAGGGCTCAAAGATGATTTGTCCGTTGAATGCACGGAAAAATCGCTTATCTTTTCTGTGGACAGAGTGATTTTTCTGTGTGATTGACTGATAATTTATCATCGTGTTATTGTTTAATTATTGAATTATTAGTGAATGACAGAGAGGGCCGACAGAGAGGGCCGAGAAACACCTAGAAACCGGCCGAAACCGCGCACAAATCGACCGTTGAAGTTATGCAACACTTAGCGGACCCTTCCTGACTGTGAGCTGGGTGGGGGCAGCATTTGAAATCGGGTAGTGGGGCTGAATGAATCCGCCAGGTGTTAAGATCACCTGGTCAGTTTTTACAGGCAACCTGCAAGCTTCAGAACAAAAGCTAAGTGATTTTTCTGTGAATTTGATTAATAATTTGTCATGGCGTTATTGTTTAATGTTTGAATTATTAGTAAATTATTGAGAGGGCTCAAAGATGATTTGTCCGTTGAATGCACGGAAAAATCGCTTATCTTTTCTGTGGACAGAGTGATTTTTCTGTGTGATTGACTGATAATTTATCATCGTGTTATTGTTTAATTATTGAATTATTAGTGAATGACAGAGAGGGCCGAGAAACACCTAGAAACCGGCCGAAACCGCGCACAAATCGACCGTTGAAGTTATGCAACACTTAGCGGACCCTTCCTGACTGTGAGCTGGGTGGGGCAGCATTTGAAATCGGGTAGTGGGGCTGAATGAATCCGCCAGGTGTTAAGATCACCTGGTCAGTTTTTACAGGCAACCTGCAAGCTTCAGAACAAAAGCTAAGTGATTTTTCTGTGAATTTGATTAATAATTTGTCATGGCGTTATTGTTTAATGTTTGAATTATTAGTAAATTATTGAGAGGGCTCAAAGATGATTTGTCCGTTGAATGCACGGAAAAATCGCTTATCTTTTCTGTGGACAGAGTGATTTTTCTGTGTGATTGACTGATAATTTATCATCGTGTTATTGTTTAATTATTGAATTATTAGTGAATGACAGAGAGGGCCGACAGAGAGGGCCGAGAAACACCTAGAAACCGGCCGAAACCGCGCACAAATCGACCGTTGAAGTTATGCAACACTTAGCGGACCCTTCCTGACTGTGAGCTGGGTGGGGGCAGCATTTGAAATCGGGTAGTGGGGCTGAATGAATCCGCCAGGTGTTAAGATCACCTGGTCAGTTTTTACAGGCAACCTGCAAGCTTCAGAACAAAAGCTAAGTGATTTTTCTGTGAATTTGATTAATAATTTGTCATGGCGTTATTGTTTAATGTTTGAATTATTAGTAAATTATTGAGAGGGCTCAAAGATGATTTGTCCGTTGAATGCACGGAAAAATCGCTTATCTTTTCTGTGGACAGAGTGATTTTTCTGTGTGATTGACTGATAATTTATCATCGTGTTATTGTTTAATTATTGAATTATTAGTGAATGACAGAGAGGGCCGACAGAGAGGGCCGAGAAACACCTAGAAACCGGCCGAAACCGCGCACAAATCGACCGTTGAAGTTATGCAACACTTAGCGGACCCTTCCTGACTGTGAGCTGGGTGGGGGCAGCATTTGAAATCGGGTAGTGGGGCTGAATGAATCCGCCAGGTGTTAAGATCACCTGGTCAGTTTTTACAGGCAACCTGCAAGCTTCAGAACAAAAGCTAAGTGATTTTTCTGTGAATTTGATTAATAATTTGTCATGGCGTTATTGTTTAATGTTTGAATTATTAGTAAATTATTGAGAGGGCTCAAAGATGATTTGTCCGTTGAATGCACGGAAAAATCGCTTATCTTTTCTGTGGACAGAGTGATTTTTCTGTGTGATTGACTGATAATTTATCATCGTGTTATTGTTTAATTATTGAATTATTAGTGAATGACAGAGAGGGCCGACAGAGAGGGCCGAGAAACACCTAGAAACCGGCCGAAACCGCGCACAAATCGACCGTTGAAGTTATGCAACACTTAGCGGACCCTTCCTGACTGTGAGCTGGGTGGGGGCAGCATTTGAAATCGGGTAGTGGGGCTGAATGAATCCGCCAGGTGTTAAGATCACCTGGTCAGTTTTTACAGGCAACCTGCAAGCTTCAGAACAAAAGCTAAGTGATTTTTCTGTGAATTTGATTAATAATTTGTCATGGCGTTATTGTTTAATGTTTGAATTATTAGTAAATTATTGAGAGGGCTCAAAGATGATTTGTCCGTTGAATGCACGGAAAAATCGCTTATCTTTTCTGTGGACAGAGTGATTTTTCTGTGTGATTGACTGATAATTTATCATCGTGTTATTGTTTAATTATTGAATTATTAGTGAATGACAGAGAGGGCCGACAGAGAGGGCCGAGAAACACCTAGAAACCGGCCGAAACCGCGCACAAATCGACCGTTGAAGTTATGCAACACTTAGCGGACCCTTCCTGACTGTGAGCTGGGTGGGGGCAGCATTTGAAATCGGGTAGTGGGGCTGAATGAATCCGCCAGGTGTTAAGATCACCTGGTCAGTTTTTACAGGCAACCTGCAAGCTTCAGAACAAAAGCTAAGTGATTTTTCTGTGAATTTGATTAATAATTTGTCATGGCGTTATTGTTTAATGTTTGAATTATTAGTAAATTATTGAGAGGGCTCAAAGATGATTTGTCCGTTGAATGCACGGAAAAATCGCTTATCTTTTCTGTGGACAGAGTGATTTTTCTGTGTGATTGACTGATAATTTATCATCGTGTTATTGTTTAATTATTGAATTATTAGTGAATGACAGAGAGGGCCGACAGAGAGGGCCGAGAAACACCTAGAAACCGGCCGAAACCGCGCACAAATCGACCGTTGAAGTTATGCAACACTTAGCGGACCCTTCCTGACTGTGAGCTGGGTGGGGGCAGCATTTGAAATCGGGTAGTGGGGCTGAATGAATCCGCCAGGTGTTAAGATCACCTGGTCAGTTTTTACAGGCAACCTGCAAGCTTCAGAACAAAAGCTAAGTGATTTTTCTGTGAATTTGATTAATAATTTGTCATGGCGTTATTGTTTAATGTTTGAATTATTAGTAAATTATTGAGAGGGCTCAAAGATGATTTGTCCGTTGAATGCACGGAAAAATCGCTTATCTTTTCTGTGGACAGAGTGATTTTTCTGTGTGATTGACTGATAATTTATCATCGTGTTATTGTTTAATTATTGAATTATTAGTGAATGACAGAGAGGGCCGACAGAGAGGGCCGAGAAACACCTAGAAACCGGCCGAAACCGCGCACAAATCGACCGTTGAAGTTATGCAACACTTAGCGGACCCTTCCTGACTGTGAGCTGGGTGGGGGCAGCATTTGAAATCGGGTAGTGGGGCTGAATGAATCCGCCAGGTGTTAAGATCACCTGGTCAGTTTTTACAGGCAACCTGCAAGCTTCAGAACAAAAGCTAAGTGATTTTTCTGTGAATTTGATTAATAATTTGTCATGGCGTTATTGTTTAATGTTTGAATTATTAGTAAATTATTGAGAGGGCTCAAAGATGATTTGTCCGTTGAATGCACGGAAAAATCGCTTATCTTTTCTGTGGACAGAGTGATTTTTCTGTGTGATTGACTGATAATTTATCATCGTGTTATTGTTTAATTATTGAATTATTAGTGAATGACAGAGAGGGCCGACAGAGAGGGCCGAGAAACACCTAGAAACCGGCCGAAACCGCGCACAAATCGACCGTTGAAGTTATGCAACACTTAGCGGACCCTTCCTTTTTATGTGTGATTGACTGATAATTTATCATCGTGTTATTGTTTAATTATTGAATTATTAGTGAATGACAGAGAGGGCCGACAGAGAGGGCCGAGAAACACCTAGAAACCGGCCGAAACCGCGCACAAATCGACCGTTGAAGTTATGCAACACTTAGCGGACCCTTCCTGACTGTGAGCTGGGTGGGGGCAGCATTTGAAATCGGGTAGTGGGGCTGAATGAATCCGCCAGGTGTTAAGATCACCTGGTCAGTTTTTACAGGCAACCTGCAAGCTTCAGAACAAAAGCTAAGTGATTTTTCTGTGAATTTGATTAATAATTTGTCATGGCGTTATTGTTTAATGTTTGAATTATTAGTAAATTATTGAGAGGGCTCAAAGATGATTTGTCCGTTGAATGCACGGAAAAATCGCTTATCTTTTCTGTGGACAGAGTGATTTTTCTGTGTGATTGACTGATAATTTATCATCGTGTTATTGTTTAATTATTGAATTATTAGTGAATGACAGAGAGGGCCGACAGAGAGGGCCGAGAAACACCTAGAAACCGGCCGAAACCGCGCACAAATCGACCGTTGAAGTTATGCAACACTTAGCGGACCCTTCCTGACTGTGAGCTGGGTGGGGGCAGCATTTGAAATCGGGTAGTGGGGCTGAATGAATCCGCCAGGTGTTAAGATCACCTGGTCAGTTTTTACAGGCAACCTGCAAGCTTCAGAACAAAAGCTAAGTGATTTTTCTGTGAATTTGATTAATAATTTGTCATGGCGTTATTGTTTAATGTTTGAATTATTAGTAAATTATTGAGAGGGCTCAAAGATGATTTGTCCGTTGAATGCACGGAAAAATCGCTTATCTTTTCTGTGGACAGAGTGATTTTTCTGTGTGATTGACTGATAATTTATCATCGTGTTATTGTTTAATTATTGAATTATTAGTGAATGACAGAGAGGGCCGACAGAGAGGGCCGAGAAACACCTAGAAACCGGCCGAAACCGCGCACAAATCGACCGTTGAAGTTATGCAACACTTAGCGGACCCTTCCTGACTGTGAGCTGGGTGGGGGCAGCATTTGAAATCGGGTAGTGGGGCTGAATGAATCCGCCAGGTGTTAAGATCACCTGGTCAGTTTTTACAGGCAACCTGCAAGCTTCAGAACAAAAGCTAAGTGATTTTTCTGTGAATTTGATTAATAATTTGTCATGGCGTTATTGTTTAATGTTTGAATTATTAGTAAATTATTGAGAGGGCTCAAAGATGATTTGTCCGTTGAATGCACGGAAAAATCGCTTATCTTTTCTGTGGACAGAGTGATTTTTCTGTGTGATTGACTGATAATTTATCATCGTGTTATTGTTTAATTATTGAATTATTAGTGAATGACAGAGAGGGCCGACAGAGAGGGCCGAGAAACACCTAGAAACCGGCCGAAACCGCGCACAAATCGACCGTTGAAGTTATGCAACACTTAGCGGACCCTTCCTGACTGTGAGCTGGGTGGGGGCAGCATTTGAAATCGGGTAGTGGGGCTGAATGAATCCGCCAGGTGTTAAGATCACCTGGTCAGTTTTTACAGGCAACCTGCAAGCTTCAGAACAAAAGCTAAGTGATTTTTCTGTGAATTTGATTAATAATTTGTCATGGCGTTATTGTTTAATGTTTGAATTATTAGTAAATTATTGAGAGGGCTCAAAGATGATTTGTCCGTTGAATGCACGGAAAAATCGCTTATCTTTTCTGTGGACAGAGTGATTTTTCTGTGTGATTGACTGATAATTTATCATCGTGTTATTGTTTAATTATTGAATTATTAGTGAATGACAGAGAGGGCCGACAGAGAGGGCCGAGAAACACCTAGAAACCGGCCGAAACCGCGCACAAATCGACCGTTGAAGTTATGCAACACTTAGCGGACCCTTCCTGACTGTGAGCTGGGTGGGGGCAGCATTTGAAATCGGGTAGTGGGGCTGAATGAATCCGCCAGGTGTTAAGATCACCTGGTCAGTTTTTACAGGCAACCTGCAAGCTTCAGAACAAAAGCTAAGTGATTTTTCTGTGAATTTGATTAATAATTTGTCATGGCGTTATTGTTTAATGTTTGAATTATTAGTAAATTATTGAGAGGGCTCAAAGATGATTTGTCCGTTGAATGCACGGAAAAATCGCTTATCTTTTCTGTGGACAGAGTGATTTTTCTGTGTGATTGACTGATAATTTATCATCGTGTTATTGTTTAATTATTGAATTATTAGTGAATGACAGAGAGGGCCGACAGAGAGGGCCGAGAAACACCTAGAAACCGGCCGAAACCGCGCACAAATCGACCGTTGAAGTTATGCAACACTTAGCGGACCCTTCCTGACTGTGAGCTGGGTGGGGGCAGCATTTGAAATCGGGTAGTGGGGCTGAATGAATCCGCCAGGTGTTAAGATCACCTGGTCAGTTTTTACAGGCAACCTGCAAGCTTCAGAACAAAAGCTAAGTGATTTTTCTGTGAATTTGATTAATAATTTGTCATGGCGTTATTGTTTAATGTTTGAATTATTAGTAAATTATTGAGAGGGCTCAAAGATGATTTGTCCGTTGAATGCACGGAAAAATCGCTTATCTTTTCTGTGGACAGAGTGATTTTTCTGTGTGATTGACTGATAATTTATCATCGTGTTATTGTTTAATTATTGAATTATTAGTGAATGACAGAGAGGGCCGACAGAGAGGGCCGAGAAACACCTAGAAACCGGCCGAAACCGCGCACAAATCGACCGTTGAAGTTATGCAACACTTAGCGGACCCTTCCTGACTGTGAGCTGGGTGGGGGCAGCATTTGAAATCGGGTAGTGGGGCTGAATGAATCCGCCAGGTGTTAAGATCACCTGGTCAGTTTTTACAGGCAACCTGCAAGCTTCAGAACAAAAGCTAAGTGATTTTTCTGTGAATTTGATTAATAATTTGTCATGGCGTTATTGTTTAATGTTTGAATTATTAGTAAATTATTGAGAGGGCTCAAAGATGATTTGTCCGTTGAATGCACGGAAAAATCGCTTATCTTTTCTGTGGACAGAGTGATTTTTCTGTGTGATTGACTGATAATTTATCATCGTGTTATTGTTTAATTATTGAATTATTAGTGAATGACAGAGAGGGCCGACAGAGAGGGCCGAGAAACACCTAGAAACCGGCCGAAACCGCGCACAAATCGACCGTTGAAGTTATGCAACACTTAGCGGACCCTTCCTGACTGTGAGCTGGGTGGGGGCAGCATTTGAAATCGGGTAGTGGGGCTGAATGAATCCGCCAGGTGTTAAGATCACCTGGTCAGTTTTTACAGGCAACCTGCAAGCTTCAGAACAAAAGCTAAGTGATTTTTCTGTGAATTTGATTAATAATTTGTCATGGCGTTATTGTTTAATGTTTGAATTATTAGTAAATTATTGAGAGGGCTCAAAGATGATTTGTCCGTTGAATGCACGGAAAAATCGCTTATCTTTTCTGTGGACAGAGTGATTTTTCTGTGTGATTGACTGATAATTTATCATCGTGTTATTGTTTAATTATTGAATTATTAGTGAATGACAGAGAGGGCCGACAGAGAGGGCCGAGAAACACCTAGAAACCGGCCGAAACCGCGCACAAATCGACCGTTGAAGTTATGCAACACTTAGCGGACCCTTCCTGACTGTGAGCTGGGTGGGGGCAGCATTTGAAATCGGGTAGTGGGGCTGAATGAATCCGCCAGGTGTTAAGATCACCTGGTCAGTTTTTACAGGCAACCTGCAAGCTTCAGAACAAAAGCTAAGTGATTTTTCTGTGAATTTGATTAATAATTTGTCATGGCGTTATTGTTTAATGTTTGAATTATTAGTAAATTATTGAGAGGGCTCAAAGATGATTTGTCCGTTGAATGCACGGAAAAATCGCTTATCTTTTCTGTGGACAGAGTGATTTTTCTGTGTGATTGACTGATAATTTATCATCGTGTTATTGTTTAATTATTGAATTATTAGTGAATGACAGAGAGGGCCGACAGAGAGGGCCGAGAAACACCTAGAAACCGGCCGAAACCGCGCACAAATCGACCGTTGAAGTTATGCAACACTTAGCGGACCCTTCCTGACTGTGAGCTGGGTGGGGGCAGCATTTGAAATCGGGTAGTGGGGCTGAATGAATCCGCCAGGTGTTAAGATCACCTGGTCAGTTTTTACAGGCAACCTGCAAGCTTCAGAACAAAAGCTAAGTGATTTTTCTGTGAATTTGATTAATAATTTGTCATGGCGTTATTGTTTAATGTTTGAATTATTAGTAAATTATTGAGAGGGCTCAAAGATGATTTGTCCGTTGAATGCACGGAAAAATCGCTTATCTTTTCTGTGGACAGAGTGATTTTTCTGTGTGATTGACTGATAATTTATCATCGTGTTATTGTTTAATTATTGAATTATTAGTGAATGACAGAGAGGGCCGACAGAGAGGGCCGAGAAACACCTAGAAACCGGCCGAAACCGCGCACAAATCGACCGTTGAAGTTATGCAACACTTAGCGGACCCTTCCTGACTGTGAGCTGGGTGGGGGCAGCATTTGAAATCGGGTAGTGGGGCTGAATGAATCCGCCAGGTGTTAAGATCACCTGGTCAGTTTTTACAGGCAACCTGCAAGCTTCAGAACAAAAGCTAAGTGATTTTTCTGTGAATTTGATTAATAATTTGTCATGGCGTTATTGTTTAATGTTTGAATTATTAGTAAATTATTGAGAGGGCTCAAAGATGATTTGTCCGTTGAATGCACGGAAAAATCGCTTATCTTTTCTGTGGACAGAGTGATTTTTCTGTGTGATTGACTGATAATTTATCATCGTGTTATTGTTTAATTATTGAATTATTAGTGAATGACAGAGAGGGCCGACAGAGAGGGCCGAGAAACACCTAGAAACCGGCCGAAACCGCGCACAAATCGACCGTTGAAGTTATGCAACACTTAGCGGACCCTTCCTGACTGTGAGCTGGGTGGGGGCAGCATTTGAAATCGGGTAGTGGGGCTGAATGAATCCGCCAGGTGTTAAGATCACCTGGTCAGTTTTTACAGGCAACCTGCAAGCTTCAGAACAAAAGCTAAGTGATTTTTCTGTGAATTTGATTAATAATTTGTCATGGCGTTATTGTTTAATGTTTGAATTATTAGTAAATTATTGAGAGGGCTCAAAGATGATTTGTCCGTTGAATGCACGGAAAAATCGCTTATCTTTTCTGTGGACAGAGTGATTTTTCTGTGTGATTGACTGATAATTTATCATCGTGTTATTGTTTAATTATTGAATTATTAGTGAATGACAGAGAGGGCCGACAGAGAGGGCCGAGAAACACCTAGAAACCGGCCGAAACCGCGCACAAATCGACCGTTGAAGTTATGCAACACTTAGCGGACCCTTCCTGACTGTGAGCTGGGTGGGGGCAGCATTTGAAATCGGGTAGTGGGGCTGAATGAATCCGCCAGGTGTTAAGATCACCTGGTCAGTTTTTACAGGCAACCTGCAAGCTTCAGAACAAAAGCTAAGTGATTTTTCTGTGAATTTGATTAATAATTTGTCATGGCGTTATTGTTTAATGTTTGAATTATTAGTAAATTATTGAGAGGGCTCAAAGATGATTTGTCCGTTGAATGCACGGAAAAATCGCTTATCTTTTCTGTGGACAGAGTGATTTTTCTGTGTGATTGACTGATAATTTATCATCGTGTTATTGTTTAATTATTGAATTATTAGTGAATGACAGAGAGGGCCGACAGAGAGGGCCGAGAAACACCTAGAAACCGGCCGAAACCGCGCACAAATCGACCGTTGAAGTTATGCAACACTTAGCGGACCCTTCCTTTTTATGTGTGATTGACTGATAATTTATCATCGTGTTATTGTTTAATTATTGAATTATTAGTGAATGACTGAGAGGGCCGACAGAGAGGGCCGAGAAACACCTAGAAACCGGCCGAAACCGCGCACAAATCGACCGTTGAAGTTATGCAACACTTAGCGGACCCTTCCTGACTGTGAGCTGGGTGGGGGCAGCATTTGAAATCGGGTAGTGGGGCTGAATGAATCCGCCAGGTGTTAAGATCACCTGGTCAGTTTTTACAGGCAACCTGCAAGCTTCAGAACAAAAGCTAAGTGATTTTTCTGTGAATTTGATTAATAATTTGTCATGGCGTTATTGTTTAATGTTTGAATTATTAGTAAATTATTGAGAGGGCTCAAAGATGATTTGTCCGTTGAATGCACGGAAAAATCGCTTATCTTTTCTGTGGACAGAGTGATTTTTCTGTGTGATTGACTGATAATTTATCATCGTGTTATTGTTTAATTATTGAATTATTAGTGAATGACAGAGAGGGCCGACAGAGAGGGCCGAGAAACACCTAGAAACCGGCCGAAACCGCGCACAAATCGACCGTTGAAGTTATGCAACACTTAGCGGACCCTTCCTGACTGTGAGCTGGGTGGGGGCAGCATTTGAAATCGGGTAGTGGGGCTGAATGAATCCGCCAGGTGTTAAGATCACCTGGTCAGTTTTTACAGGCAACCTGCAAGCTTCAGAACAAAAGCTAAGTGATTTTTCTGTGAATTTGATTAATAATTTGTCATGGCGTTATTGTTTAATGTTTGAATTATTAGTAAATTATTGAGAGGGCTCAAAGATGATTTGTCCGTTGAATGCACGGAAAAATCGCTTATCTTTTCTGTGGACAGAGTGATTTTTCTGTGTGATTGACTGATAATTTATCATCGTGTTATTGTTTAATTATTGAATTATTAGTGAATGACAGAGAGGGCCGACAGAGAGGGCCGAGAAACACCTAGAAACCGGCCGAAACCGCGCACAAATCGACCGTTGAAGTTATGCAACACTTAGCGGACCCTTCCTGACTGTGAGCTGGGTGGGGGCAGCATTTGAAATCGGGTAGTGGGGCTGAATGAATCCGCCAGGTGTTAAGATCACCTGGTCAGTTTTTACAGGCAACCTGCAAGCTTCAGAACAAAAGCTAAGTGATTTTTCTGTGAATTTGATTAATAATTTGTCATGGCGTTATTGTTTAATGTTTGAATTATTAGTAAATTATTGAGAGGGCTCAAAGATGATTTGTCCGTTGAATGCACGGAAAAATCGCTTATCTTTTCTGTGGACAGAGTGATTTTTCTGTGTGATTGACTGATAATTTATCATCGTGTTATTGTTTAATTATTGAATTATTAGTGAATGACAGAGAGGGCCGACAGAGAGGGCCGAGAAACACCTAGAAACCGGCCGAAACCGCGCACAAATCGACCGTTGAAGTTATGCAACACTTAGCGGACCCTTCCTGACTGTGAGCTGGGTGGGGGCAGCATTTGAAATCGGGTAGTGGGGCTGAATGAATCCGCCAGGTGTTAAGATCACCTGGTCAGTTTTTACAGGCAACCTGCAAGCTTCAGAACAAAAGCTAAGTGATTTTTCTGTGAATTTGATTAATAATTTGTCATGGCGTTATTGTTTAATGTTTGAATTATTAGTAAATTATTGAGAGGGCTCAAAGATGATTTGTCCGTTGAATGCACGGAAAAATCGCTTATCTTTTCTGTGGACAGAGTGATTTTTCTGTGTGATTGACTGATAATTTATCATCGTGTTATTGTTTAATTATTGAATTATTAGTGAATGACAGAGAGGGCCGACAGAGAGGGCCGAGAAACACCTAGAAACCGGCCGAAACCGCGCACAAATCGACCGTTGAAGTTATGCAACACTTAGCGGACCCTTCCTGACTGTGAGCTGGGTGGGGGCAGCATTTGAAATCGGGTAGTGGGGCTGAATGAATCCGCCAGGTGTTAAGATCACCTGGTCAGTTTTTACAGGCAACCTGCAAGCTTCAGAACAAAAGCTAAGTGATTTTTCTGTGAATTTGATTAATAATTTGTCATGGCGTTATTGTTTAATGTTTGAATTATTAGTAAATTATTGAGAGGGCTCAAAGATGATTTGTCCGTTGAATGCACGGAAAAATCGCTTATCTTTTCTGTGGACAGAGTGATTTTTCTGTGTGATTGACTGATAATTTATCATCGTGTTATTGTTTAATTATTGAATTATTAGTGAATGACAGAGAGGGCCGACAGAGAGGGCCGAGAAACACCTAGAAACCGGCCGAAACCGCGCACAAATCGACCGTTGAAGTTATGCAACACTTAGCGGACCCTTCCTTTTTATGTGTGATTGACTGATAATTTATCATCGTGTTATTGTTTAATTATTGAATTATTAGTGAATGACTGAGAGGGCCGACAGAGAGGGCCGAGAAACACCTAGAAACCGGCCGAAACCGCGCACAAATCGACCGTTGAAGTTATGCAACACTTAGCGGACCCTTCCTGACTGTGAGCTGGGTGGGGGCAGCATTTGAAATCGGGTAGTGGGGCTGAATGAATCCGCCAGGTGTTAAGATCACCTGGTCAGTTTTTACAGGCAACCTGCAAGCTTCAGAACAAAAGCTAAGTGATTTTTCTGTGAATTTGATTAATAATTTGTCATGGCGTTATTGTTTAATGTTTGAATTATTAGTAAATTATTGAGAGGGCTCAAAGATGATTTGTCCGTTGAATGCACGGAAAAATCGCTTATCTTTTCTGTGGACAGAGTGATTTTTCTGTGTGATTGACTGATAATTTATCATCGTGTTATTGTTTAATTATTGAATTATTAGTGAATGACAGAGAGGGCCGACAGAGAGGGCCGAGAAACACCTAGAAACCGGCCGAAACCGCGCACAAATCGACCGTTGAAGTTATGCAACACTTAGCGGACCCTTCCTGACTGTGAGCTGGGTGGGGGCAGCATTTGAAATCGGGTAGTGGGGCTGAATGAATCCGCCAGGTGTTAAGATCACCTGGTCAGTTTTTACAGGCAACCTGCAAGCTTCAGAACAAAAGCTAAGTGATTTTTCTGTGAATTTGATTAATAATTTGTCATGGCGTTATTGTTTAATGTTTGAATTATTAGTAAATTATTGAGAGGGCTCAAAGATGATTTGTCCGTTGAATGCACGGAAAAATCGCTTATCTTTTCTGTGGACAGAGTGATTTTTCTGTGTGATTGACTGATAATTTATCATCGTGTTATTGTTTAATTATTGAATTATTAGTGAATGACAGAGAGGGCCGAGAAACACCTAGAAACCGGCCGAAACCGCGCACAAATCGACCGTTGAAGTTATGCAACACTTAGCGGACCCTTCCTGACTGTGAGCTGGGTGGGGGCAGCATTTGAAATCGGGTAGTGGGGCTGAATGAATCCGCCAGGTGTTAAGATCACCTGGTCAGTTTTTACAGGCAACCTGCAAGCTTCAGAACAAAAGCTAAGTGATTTTTCTGTGAATTTGATTAATAATTTGTCATGGCGTTATTGTTTAATGTTTGAATTATTAGTAAATTATTGAGAGGGCTCAAAGATGATTTGTCCGTTGAATGCACGGAAAAATCGCTTATCTTTTCTGTGGACAGAGTGATTTTTCTGTGTGATTGACTGATAATTTATCATCGTGTTATTGTTTAATTATTGAATTATTAGTGAATGACAGAGAGGGCCGACAGAGAGGGCCGAGAAACACCTAGAAACCGGCCGAAACCGCGCACAAATCGACCGTTGAAGTTATGCAACACTTAGCGGACCCTTCCTGACTGTGAGCTGGGTGGGGGCAGCATTTGAAATCGGGTAGTGGGGCTGAATGAATCCGCCAGGTGTTAAGATCACCTGGTCAGTTTTTACAGGCAACCTGCAAGCTTCAGAACAAAAGCTAAGTGATTTTTCTGTGAATTTGATTAATAATTTGTCATGGCGTTATTGTTTAATGTTTGAATTATTAGTAAATTATTGAGAGGGCTCAAAGATGATTTGTCCGTTGAATGCACGGAAAAATCGCTTATCTTTTCTGTGGACAGAGTGATTTTTCTGTGTGATTGACTGATAATTTATCATCGTGTTATTGTTTAATTATTGAATTATTAGTGAATGACAGAGAGGGCCGACAGAGAGGGCCGAGAAACACCTAGAAACCGGCCGAAACCGCGCACAAATCGACCGTTGAAGTTATGCAACACTTAGCGGACCCTTCCTGACTGTGAGCTGGGTGGGGGCAGCATTTGAAATCGGGTAGTGGGGCTGAATGAATCCGCCAGGTGTTAAGATCACCTGGTCAGTTTTTACAGGCAACCTGCAAGCTTCAGAACAAAAGCTAAGTGATTTTTCTGTGAATTTGATTAATAATTTGTCATGGCGTTATTGTTTAATGTTTGAATTATTAGTAAATTATTGAGAGGGCTCAAAGATGATTTGTCCGTTGAATGCACGGAAAAATCGCTTATCTTTTCTGTGGACAGAGTGATTTTTCTGTGTGATTGACTGATAATTTATCATCGTGTTATTGTTTAATTATTGAATTATTAGTGAATGACAGAGAGGGCCGACAGAGAGGGCCGAGAAACACCTAGAAACCGGCCGAAACCGCGCACAAATCGACCGTTGAAGTTATGCAACACTTAGCGGACCCTTCCTGACTGTGAGCTGGGTGGGGGCAGCATTTGAAATCGGGTAGTGGGGCTGAATGAATCCGCCAGGTGTTAAGATCACCTGGTCAGTTTTTACAGGCAACCTGCAAGCTTCAGAACAAAAGCTAAGTGATTTTTCTGTGAATTTGATTAATAATTTGTCATGGCGTTATTGTTTAATGTTTGAATTATTAGTAAATTATTGAGAGGGCTCAAAGATGATTTGTCCGTTGAATGCACGGAAAAATCGCTTATCTTTTCTGTGGACAGAGTGATTTTTCTGTGTGATTGACTGATAATTTATCATCGTGTTATTGTTTAATTATTGAATTATTAGTGAATGACAGAGAGGGCCGACAGAGAGGGCCGAGAAACACCTAGAAACCGGCCGAAACCGCGCACAAATCGACCGTTGAAGTTATGCAACACTTAGCGGACCCTTCCTGACTGTGAGCTGGGTGGGGGCAGCATTTGAAATCGGGTAGTGGGGCTGAATGAATCCGCCAGGTGTTAAGATCACCTGGTCAGTTTTTACAGGCAACCTGCAAGCTTCAGAACAAAAGCTAAGTGATTTTTCTGTGAATTTGATTAATAATTTGTCATGGCGTTATTGTTTAATGTTTGAATTATTAGTAAATTATTGAGAGGGCTCAAAGATGATTTGTCCGTTGAATGCACGGAAAAATCGCTTATCTTTTCTGTGGACAGAGTGATTTTTCTGTGTGATTGACTGATAATTTATCATCGTGTTATTGTTTAATTATTGAATTATTAGTGAATGACAGAGAGGGCCGACAGAGAGGGCCGAGAAACACCTAGAAACCGGCCGAAACCGCGCACAAATCGACCGTTGAAGTTATGCAACACTTAGCGGACCCTTCCTGACTGTGAGCTGGGTGGGGGCAGCATTTGAAATCGGGTAGTGGGGCTGAATGAATCCGCCAGGTGTTAAGATCACCTGGTCAGTTTTTACAGGCAACCTGCAAGCTTCAGAACAAAAGCTAAGTGATTTTTCTGTGAATTTGATTAATAATTTGTCATGGCGTTATTGTTTAATGTTTGAATTATTAGTAAATTATTGAGAGGGCTCAAAGATGATTTGTCCGTTGAATGCACGGAAAAATCGCTTATCTTTTCTGTGGACAGAGTGATTTTTCTGTGTGATTGACTGATAATTTATCATCGTGTTATTGTTTAATTATTGATATTATTAGTGAATGACAGAGAGGCCGACAGAAGAGGGGCCCCGAGAAAACACCTAGAAACCGGCCGAAACCGCGCACAAATCGACCTGTTGAAGTTAGGCAACACTTAGCGGACCCCTTCCTGACTGTGAGCTGGGTGGAGGGCAGCATTTTGAAATCGTGATAGTGGGGCTGAATGAATCCGCCCAGAGTGTTAAGATCACCTGGTCAGTTTTTACAGGCAACCTGCAAGCTTCAGAACAAAAGCTAAGTCGATTTTTCTGTGAATTTGATTAATAATTGTCATGGCGTTATTGTTTAATGTTTGAATTATTAGAAAAATTAATTAGAGAGGGCTCAAAGATGATTTGTCCGTTGAATGCACGGAAAAATCGCTTATCTTTTCTGTGGACAGAGTGATTTTTCTGTGTGATTGACCGATAATTTATCATCGTTTTATTGTTTAATTATTGAATTATTAGTGAATGACAGAGAGGGCCGACAGAGAGGGCCGAGAAACACCTAGAAAACCGGCCGAAACCGCGCACCAAATCGACCGGTGAAGTTATGCAACACTTAGCGGACCCTTCATGACTGTGAGCTGGGTGGGGGCAGCATTTGAAATTCGTGTAGTGGGGCTGAATGAATCCGCCAAGTGTTTAAGATCACCTGGTCAGTTTTTACAGGCAAACCTGCAGCTTCAGAACAAAAGCTAAGTGATTTTTTCTGTGAATTTGATTAATAATTTGTCATGGCGTTATTGTTTAATGTTTGGAATTATTAGCAAATTATTGAGAGCGCTCAAGATGATTTGTCCGTTGAATGCACGGAAAAAATCGCTTATCTTTTCTGTGGACAGAGTGATTTTTCTGTGTGATTGACCGATAATTTATCATCGTGTTATTGTTTAATTATTGAATTATTAGTGAATGACAGAGAGGGCCGACAGAGAGGGCCGAGAGAACACCTAGAAACCGGCCGAAACCGCGCACAAATCGACCGTTGAAGGTAATGCAACACTTAGCGGACCCTTCCTGACTTGTGAGCTGGGTGGGGGCAGCATTTGAAATCGTGTAGTGGGGGCTGAATGAATCCGCCAAGTGTTAAGATCACCTGGTCAGTTTTTACAGGCAACCTGCAAGCTTCAGAACAAAAGCTAAGTGATTTTTTCTGTGAATTTGATTTAATAATTTGTCATGGCGTTATTGTTTTAATGTTTGAATTATTAGCAATTTATTGAGAGGGCTCAAAGATGATTTGTCGTTGAATGCACGGAAAAATCGCTTATCTTTTCTGTGGACAGAGTGTTTTTTCTGTGTGATTGACCGATAATTTATCATCGTGTTATTGTTTATTATTGAATTATTAGTGAATGACAGAGAGGGCCGACAGAGAGGGCCGAGAAACACCTAGAACCGGCCGATAACCGCGCACAAATCGACCGTGAAGTTATGCAACACTTACGGGACCCTTCCTGACTGTGAGCTGGGGTGGGGGCAAGCATTTGAAATCGTGTAGTGGGGCTGAATGAATCCGCCAAGTGTTAAGATCACCTGGTCAGTTTTTACAGGCAACCTGCAAGCTTCAGAACAAAAGCTAAGTGATTTTTCTGTGAATTTGATTAATAATTTGTCATGGCGTTATTGTTTAATGTTTGAATTATTAGTAAATTAGTTGAGAGGGCTCAAAGATGATTTGTCCGTTGAATGCACGGAAAAATCGCTTATCTTTCTGTGGACAGAGTGATTTTTCTGTGTGATTGACCGATAATTTATCATCGTGTTATTGTTTAATTATTGAATTATTAGTGAATGACAGAGAGGGCCGACAGAGAGGGCCGAGAAACACCTAGAAACCGGCCGAAACCGCGCACAAATCGACCGTTGAAGTTATGCAACACTTAGCGGACCCTTCCTGACTGTGAGCTGGGTGGGGGCAGCATTTGAAATCGTGTAGTGGGGCTGAATGAATCCGCCAAGTGTTAAGATCACCTGGTCAGTTTTTACAGGCAACCTGCAAGCTTCAGAACAAAAGCTAAGTGATTTTTCTGTGAATTTGATTAATAATTTGTCATGGCGTTATTGTTTAATGTTTGAATTATTAGTAAATTATTGAGAGGGCTCAAAGATGATTTGTCCGTTGAATGCACGGAAAAATCGCTTATCTTTTCTGTGGACAGAGTGATTTTTCTGTGTGATTGACCGATAATTTATCATCGTGTTATTGTTTAATTATTGAATTATTAGTGAATGACAGAGAGGGCCGACAGAGAGGGCCGAGAAACACCTAGAAACCGGCCGAAACCGCGCACAAATCGACCGTTGAAGTTATGCAACACTTAGCGGACCCTTCCTGACTGTGAGCTGGGTGGGGGCAGCATTTGAAATCGTGTAGTGGGGCTGAATGAATCCGCCAAGTGTTAAGATCACCTGGTCAGTTTTTACAGGCAACCTGCAAGCTTCAGAACAAAAGCTAAGTGATTTTTCTGTGAATTTGATTAATAATTTGTCATGGCGTTATTGTTTAATGTTTGAATTATTAGTAAATTATTGAGAGGGCTCAAAGATGATTTGTCCGTTGAATGCACGGAAAAATCGCTTATCTTTTCTGTGGACAGAGTGATTTTTCTGTGTGATTGACCGATAATTTATCATCGTGTTATTGTTTAATTATTGAATTATTAGTGAATGACAGAGAGGGCCGACAGAGAGGGCCGAGAAACACCTAGAAACCGGCCGAAACCGCGCACAAATCGACCGTTGAAGTTATGCAACACTTAGCGGACCCTTCCTGACTGTGAGCTGGGTGGGGGCAGCATTTGAAATCGTGTAGTGGGGCTGAATGAATCCGCCAAGTGTTAAGATCACCTGGTCAGTTTTTACAGGCAACCTGCAAGCTTCAGAACAAAAGCTAAGTGATTTTTCTGTGAATTTGATTAATAATTTGTCATGGCGTTATTGTTTAATGTTTGAATTATTAGTAAATTATTGAGAGGGCTCAAAGATGATTTGTCCGTTGAATGCACGGAAAAATCGCTTATCTTTTCTGTGGACAGAGTGATTTTTCTGTGTGATTGACCGATAATTTATCATCGTGTTATTGTTTAATTATTGAATTATTAGTGAATGACAGAGAGGGCCGACAGAGAGGGCCGAGAAACACCTAGAAACCGGCCGAAACCGCGCACAAATCGACCGTTGAAGTTATGCAACACTTAGCGGACCCTTCCTGACTGTGAGCTGGGTGGGGGCAGCATTTGAAATCGTGTAGTGGGGCTGAATGAATCCGCCAAGTGTTAAGATCACCTGGTCAGTTTTTACAGGCAACCTGCAAGCTTCAGAACAAAAGCTAAGTGATTTTTCTGTGAATTTGATTAATAATTTGTCATGGCGTTATTGTTTAATGTTTGAATTATTAGTAAATTATTGAGAGGGCTCAAAGATGATTTGTCCGTTGAATGCACGGAAAAATCGCTTATCTTTTCTGTGGACAGAGTGATTTTTCTGTGTGATTGACCGATAATTTATCATCGTGTTATTGTTTAATTATTGAATTATTAGTGAATGACAGAGAGGGCCGACAGAGAGGGCCGAGAAACACCTAGAAACCGGCCGAAACCGCGCACAAATCGACCGTTGAAGTTATGCAACACTTAGCGGACCCTTCCTGACTGTGAGCTGGGTGGGGGCAGCATTTGAAATCGTGTAGTGGGGCTGAATGAATCCGCCAAGTGTTAAGATCACCTGGTCAGTTTTTACAGGCAACCTGCAAGCTTCAGAACAAAAGCTAAGTGATTTTTCTGTGAATTTGATTAATAATTTGTCATGGCGTTATTGTTTAATGTTTGAATTATTAGTAAATTATTGAGAGGGCTCAAAGATGATTTGTCCGTTGAATGCACGGAAAAATCGCTTATCTTTTCTGTGGACAGAGTGATTTTTCTGTGTGATTGACCGATAATTTATCATCGTGTTATTGTTTAATTATTGAATTATTAGTGAATGACAGAGAGGGCCGACAGAGAGGGCCGAGAAACACCTAGAAACCGGCCGAAACCGCGCACAAATCGACCGTTGAAGTTATGCAACACTTAGCGGACCCTTCCTGACTGTGAGCTGGGTGGGGGCAGCATTTGAAATCGTGTAGTGGGGCTGAATGAATCCGCCAAGTGTTAAGATCACCTGGTCAGTTTTTACAGGCAACCTGCAAGCTTCAGAACAAAAGCTAAGTGATTTTTCTGTGAATTTGATTAATAATTTGTCATGGCGTTATTGTTTAATGTTTGAATTATTAGTAAATTATTGAGAGGGCTCAAAGATGATTTGTCCGTTGAATGCACGGAAAAATCGCTTATCTTTTCTGTGGACAGAGTGATTTTTCTGTGTGATTGACCGATAATTTATCATCGTGTTATTGTTTAATTATTGAATTATTAGTGAATGACAGAGAGGGCCGACAGAGAGGGCCGAGAAACACCTAGAAACCGGCCGAAACCGCGCACAAATCGACCGTTGAAGTTATGCAACACTTAGCGGACCCTTCCTGACTGTGAGCTGGGTGGGGGCAGCATTTGAAATCGTGTAGTGGGGCTGAATGAATCCGCCAAGTGTTAAGATCACCTGGTCAGTTTTTACAGGCAACCTGCAAGCTTCAGAACAAAAGCTAAGTGATTTTTCTGTGAATTTGATTAATAATTTGTCATGGCGTTATTGTTTAATGTTTGAATTATTAGTAAATTATTGAGAGGGCTCAAAGATGATTTGTCCGTTGAATGCACGGAAAAATCGCTTATCTTTTCTGTGGACAGAGTGATTTTTCTGTGTGATTGACCGATAATTTATCATCGTGTTATTGTTTAATTATTGAATTATTAGTGAATGACAGAGAGGGCCGACAGAGAGGGCCGAGAAACACCTAGAAACCGGCCGAAACCGCGCACAAATCGACCGTTGAAGTTATGCAACACTTAGCGGACCCTTCCTGACTGTGAGCTGGGTGGGGGCAGCATTTGAAATCGTGTAGTGGGGCTGAATGAATCCGCCAAGTGTTAAGATCACCTGGTCAGTTTTTACAGGCAACCTGCAAGCTTCAGAACAAAAGCTAAGTGATTTTTCTGTGAATTTGATTAATAATTTGTCATGGCGTTATTGTTTAATGTTTGAATTATTAGTAAATTATTGAGAGGGCTCAAAGATGATTTGTCCGTTGAATGCACGGAAAAATCGCTTATCTTTTCTGTGGACAGAGTGATTTTTCTGTGTGATTGACCGATAATTTATCATCGTGTTATTGTTTAATTATTGAATTATTAGTGAATGACAGAGAGGGCCGACAGAGAGGGCCGAGAAACACCTAGAAACCGGCCGAAACCGCGCACAAATCGACCGTTGAAGTTATGCAACACTTAGCGGACCCTTCCTGACTGTGAGCTGGGTGGGGGCAGCATTTGAAATCGTGTAGTGGGGCTGAATGAATCCGCCAAGTGTTAAGATCACCTGGTCAGTTTTTACAGGCAACCTGCAAGCTTCAGAACAAAAGCTAAGTGATTTTTCTGTGAATTTGATTAATAATTTGTCATGGCGTTATTGTTTAATGTTTGAATTATTAGTAAATTATTGAGAGGGCTCAAAGATGATTTGTCCGTTGAATGCACGGAAAAATCGCTTATCTTTTCTGTGGACAGAGTGATTTTTCTGTGTGATTGACCGATAATTTATCATCGTGTTATTGTTTAATTATTGAATTATTAGTGAATGACAGAGAGGGCCGACAGAGAGGGCCGAGAAACACCTAGAAACCGGCCGAAACCGCGCACAAATCGACCGTTGAAGTTATGCAACACTTAGCGGACCCTTCCTGACTGTGAGCTGGGTGGGGGCAGCATTTGAAATCGTGTAGTGGGGCTGAATGAATCCGCCAAGTGTTAAGATCACCTGGTCAGTTTTTACAGGCAACCTGCAAGCTTCAGAACAAAAGCTAAGTGATTTTTCTGTGAATTTGATTAATAATTTGTCATGGCGTTATTGTTTAATGTTTGAATTATTAGTAAATTATTGAGAGGGCTCAAAGATGATTTGTCCGTTGAATGCACGGAAAAATCGCTTATCTTTTCTGTGGACAGAGTGATTTTTCTGTGTGATTGACCGATAATTTATCATCGTGTTATTGTTTAATTATTGAATTATTAGTGAATGACAGAGAGGGCCGACAGAGAGGGCCGAGAAACACCTAGAAACCGGCCGAAACCGCGCACAAATCGACCGTTGAAGTTATGCAACACTTAGCGGACCCTTCCTGACTGTGAGCTGGGTGGGGGCAGCATTTGAAATCGTGTAGTGGGGCTGAATGAATCCGCCAAGTGTTAAGATCACCTGGTCAGTTTTTACAGGCAACCTGCAAGCTTCAGAACAAAAGCTAAGTGATTTTTCTGTGAATTTGATTAATAATTTGTCATGGCGTTATTGTTTAATGTTTGAATTATTAGTAAATTATTGAGAGGGCTCAAAGATGATTTGTCCGTTGAATGCACGGAAAAATCGCTTATCTTTTCTGTGGACAGAGTGATTTTTCTGTGTGATTGACCGATAATTTATCATCGTGTTATTGTTTAATTATTGAATTATTAGTGAATGACAGAGAGGGCCGACAGAGAGGGCCGAGAAACACCTAGAAACCGGCCGAAACCGCGCACAAATCGACCGTTGAAGTTATGCAACACTTAGCGGACCCTTCCTGACTGTGAGCTGGGTGGGGGCAGCATTTGAAATCGTGTAGTGGGGCTGAATGAATCCGCCAAGTGTTAAGATCACCTGGTCAGTTTTTACAGGCAACCTGCAAGCTTCAGAACAAAAGCTAAGTGATTTTTCTGTGAATTTGATTAATAATTTGTCATGGCGTTATTGTTTAATGTTTGAATTATTAGTAAATTATTGAGAGGGCTCAAAGATGATTTGTCCGTTGAATGCACGGAAAAATCGCTTATCTTTTCTGTGGACAGAGTGATTTTTCTGTGTGATTGACCGATAATTTATCATCGTGTTATTGTTTAATTATTGAATTATTAGTGAATGACAGAGAGGGCCGACAGAGAGGGCCGAGAAACACCTAGAAACCGGCCGAAACCGCGCACAAATCGACCGTTGAAGTTATGCAACACTTAGCGGACCCTTCCTGACTGTGAGCTGGGTGGGGGCAGCATTTGAAATCGTGTAGTGGGGCTGAATGAATCCGCCAAGTGTTAAGATCACCTGGTCAGTTTTTACAGGCAACCTGCAAGCTTCAGAACAAAAGCTAAGTGATTTTTCTGTGAATTTGATTAATAATTTGTCATGGCGTTATTGTTTAATGTTTGAATTATTAGTAAATTATTGAGAGGGCTCAAAGATGATTTGTCCGTTGAATGCACGGAAAAATCGCTTATCTTTTCTGTGGACAGAGTGATTTTTCTGTGTGATTGACCGATAATTTATCATCGTGTTATTGTTTAATTATTGAATTATTAGTGAATGACAGAGAGGGCCGACAGAGAGGGCCGAGAAACACCTAGAAACCGGCCGAAACCGCGCACAAATCGACCGTTGAAGTTATGCAACACTTAGCGGACCCTTCCTGACTGTGAGCTGGGTGGGGGCAGCATTTGAAATCGTGTAGTGGGGCTGAATGAATCCGCCAAGTGTTAAGATCACCTGGTCAGTTTTTACAGGCAACCTGCAAGCTTCAGAACAAAAGCTAAGTGATTTTTCTGTGAATTTGATTAATAATTTGTCATGGCGTTATTGTTTAATGTTTGAATTATTAGTAAATTATTGAGAGGGCTCAAAGATGATTTGTCCGTTGAATGCACGGAAAAATCGCTTATCTTTTCTGTGGACAGAGTGATTTTTCTGTGTGATTGACCGATAATTTATCATCGTGTTATTGTTTAATTATTGAATTATTAGTGAATGACAGAGAGGGCCGACAGAGAGGGCCGAGAAACACCTAGAAACCGGCCGAAACCGCGCACAAATCGACCGTTGAAGTTATGCAACACTTAGCGGACCCTTCCTGACTGTGAGCTGGGTGGGGGCAGCATTTGAAATCGTGTAGTGGGGCTGAATGAATCCGCCAAGTGTTAAGATCACCTGGTCAGTTTTTACAGGCAACCTGCAAGCTTCAGAACAAAAGCTAAGTGATTTTTCTGTGAATTTGATTAATAATTTGTCATGGCGTTATTGTTTAATGTTTGAATTATTAGTAAATTATTGAGAGGGCTCAAAGATGATTTGTCCGTTGAATGCACGGAAAAATCGCTTATCTTTTCTGTGGACAGAGTGATTTTTCTGTGTGATTGACCGATAATTTATCATCGTGTTATTGTTTAATTATTGAATTATTAGTGAATGACAGAGAGGGCCGACAGAGAGGGCCGAGAAACACCTAGAAACCGGCCGAAACCGCGCACAAATCGACCGTTGAAGTTATGCAACACTTAGCGGACCCTTCCTGACTGTGAGCTGGGTGGGGGCAGCATTTGAAATCGTGTAGTGGGGCTGAATGAATCCGCCAAGTGTTAAGATCACCTGGTCAGTTTTTACAGGCAACCTGCAAGCTTCAGAACAAAAGCTAAGTGATTTTTCTGTGAATTTGATTAATAATTTGTCATGGCGTTATTGTTTAATGTTTGAATTATTAGTAAATTATTGAGAGGGCTCAAAGATGATTTGTCCGTTGAATGCACGGAAAAATCGCTTATCTTTTCTGTGGACAGAGTGATTTTTCTGTGTGATTGACCGATAATTTATCATCGTGTTATTGTTTAATTATTGAATTATTAGTGAATGACAGAGAGGGCCGACAGAGAGGGCCGAGAAACACCTAGAAACCGGCCGAAACCGCGCACAAATCGACCGTTGAAGTTATGCAACACTTAGCGGACCCTTCCTGACTGTGAGCTGGGTGGGGGCAGCATTTGAAATCGTGTAGTGGGGCTGAATGAATCCGCCAAGTGTTAAGATCACCTGGTCAGTTTTTACAGGCAACCTGCAAGCTTCAGAACAAAAGCTAAGTGATTTTTCTGTGAATTTGATTAATAATTTGTCATGGCGTTATTGTTTAATGTTTGAATTATTAGTAAATTATTGAGAGGGCTCAAAGATGATTTGTCCGTTGAATGCACGGAAAAATCGCTTATCTTTTCTGTGGACAGAGTGATTTTTCTGTGTGATTGACCGATAATTTATCATCGTGTTATTGTTTAATTATTGAATTATTAGTGAATGACAGAGAGGGCCGACAGAGAGGGCCGAGAAACACCTAGAAACCGGCCGAAACCGCGCACAAATCGACCGTTGAAGTTATGCAACACTTAGCGGACCCTTCCTGACTGTGAGCTGGGTGGGGGCAGCATTTGAAATCGTGTAGTGGGGCTGAATGAATCCGCCAAGTGTTAAGATCACCTGGTCAGTTTTTACAGGCAACCTGCAAGCTTCAGAACAAAAGCTAAGTGATTTTTCTGTGAATTTGATTAATAATTTGTCATGGCGTTATTGTTTAATGTTTGAATTATTAGTAAATTATTGAGAGGGCTCAAAGATGATTTGTCCGTTGAATGCACGGAAAAATCGCTTATCTTTTCTGTGGACAGAGTGATTTTTCTGTGTGATTGACCGATAATTTATCATCGTGTTATTGTTTAATTATTGAATTATTAGTGAATGACAGAGAGGGCCGACAGAGAGGGCCGAGAAACACCTAGAAACCGGCCGAAACCGCGCACAAATCGACCGTTGAAGTTATGCAACACTTAGCGGACCCTTCCTGACTGTGAGCTGGGTGGGGGCAGCATTTGAAATCGTGTAGTGGGGCTGAATGAATCCGCCAAGTGTTAAGATCACCTGGTCAGTTTTTACAGGCAACCTGCAAGCTTCAGAACAAAAGCTAAGTGATTTTTCTGTGAATTTGATTAATAATTTGTCATGGCGTTATTGTTTAATG